>NC_092875.1:416818006-417118006 GCF_028372415.1 Notamacropus eugenii | reverse complement strand
CAGGAGGAGGGGGAGAAAAGTGAATACTATTGAGGAAGGGAAGGGAGATGGGAGAGCTAAAAGCACAAATGGAGGGAAAAAGGATGGAGGGAAATACACAGATTGTAATCATAACTGTGAATGTGAATGGAATGAACTCTCCCATAAAACGGAGACGGATAGCAGAATGGATTAAAAGCCATAATCCAACAATATGCTGCTTAAAAGAAACATATCTGAAACAGGGGTATACACATAGGATAAAGGTCAAAGGATGAAGCAGAATATATTGTGCTTCAGCTGATGTAAGAAAGGCAGGAGTAGCAATCCTAATCTCAGACAAAGCAAAAGCAGAAATAGATCTAATCAAAAGAGATAAGGATGGAAACTATATCCTGCTAAAAGGCACCATAGACAATGAAGCAATATCATTACTAAACATGTATGCTCTGAGTGGTATAGCATCCAGATTCTTAGAGGAGAGGTTGGGGGAGCTGAAGGAAGAAATTGACAGCAAAACTATACTAGTGGGAGACCTCAACCTCCCCCTCTCTGAACTTGATAAATCTAGCCTCAAAATAAACAAGAAAGAGATTAAGGAGGTAAATAAAACTCTGGATAAGGTAGATATGATAGATCATTGGAGAAAATTGAATGGGAATAGAAAGGAATATACATTTTTCTCAGCGGTACATGGAACATTTACAAAAATTGACCATGTACTAGGACATAAAAACCTCATAATCCAGTGCAGAAAGATAGAGATAATCAATGCATCCTTCTCGAATCATAATGCAATAAAAATTACATGTAATAAAAGACCATGGAAAGATAAACCAAAAATCAATTGGAAACTAAATAATCTAATCCTAAAGAAGGAATGGGTTAAAGAAGAAATCATAGAAACAATCAACAATTTCATTCAAGAGAATGACAATAATGAGACAACATACCAAATCTTATAGGATACTCCAAAAGCAGTTCTTAGGGGAAGTTTTACATCTTTGAATGCCTACATAAATAAAATAGAGAAAGAGGAGATCAATAACTTGGGCATGCAGCTGAAGAAGCTAGAAAAAGAACAAATTGAAAATCCCCAAATAAATACCAAATTAGAAATACTGAAAACCAAAGGAGAGATTAATAAAATTGAAATTAAGAAAACTATTGAATTAATAAATAAAACCAATAGTTGGTTTTATGAAAAAACTAATAAAATTGATAAACCTTTGGTCAATTTGATTAAAAAAAGAAAGAAGAAAATCAAATTACTAATATTAAAAATGAAAGGGGTGAACTCACCTCCAATGAGGAGGAAATTAAAACAATAATTAGAAACTACCTTGCCCAACTTTATGCCCACAAATTCAATAATCTAAACGAGATGGATGAATATTTTAAAAAATACAAATTGCCCAGATTAACAGAAGAGGAAGTTGAATACTTAAACAACCCCATCTGAGAAAAAGAAATTGAACAAGCCATCAATGAACTCCCTAGGAAAAAATCTCCAGGGCCAGATGGATTCACAAGTGACTTCTATCAAACATTTAAAGAACAGTTAATTCCAATACTATATAGACTATTTTTGAAAATTGGGGAAGAAGGAGTCCTCCCAAATTCTTTCTATGATACAAATATGGTTTTGATACCCAAACCAGGAAGAGACAAAACAGAGAAAGAAAATTATAGACCAATTTCCCTAATGAATATAGATGCAAAAATTTTAAATAAGATTTTAGCAAAACGAATACAGCATCTTATCACGAGATTAATACATTATGATCAGGTAGGATTCATACCAGGAATGCAGGGCTGGTTCAATATTAGGAAAACTATTAGCATTGTCGATCACATCAACAACAAAGCTAACAAAAACCACATGATTATCTCAATAGATGCAGAAAAAGCTTTTGACAAAATACAACACCCACTCCTATTAAAAACACTGGAGAACATAGGAATAAAGGGAAATTTCCATAAAATAATAAGCACTATCTATCTAAAACTTTCAGCAAGCATTATATGCAATGGGGATAAGCTAGATGCATTCCCAATAAGATCAGGGATGAAACAAAGATGTCCATTATCACCACTGTTATTCAATATGGTACTAGAAATGTTAGCTGTAGCAATTAGACAAGATAAAGATATTGAAGGAATAAGAATAGGCAAAGAAGAAACTAAGTTATCACTCTTTGCAGATGATATGATGATTTACTTAGAGAATCCCAGAGATTCAAGTAAAAAACTACTTGAAATAATAAACAACTTTGGCAAAGTTGCAGGTTACAAAATAAACCCACACAAATCTTCTGCATTCCTATATATTAGCAACAAAGTCCAACAGCAAGAGATAGAGAGAGAAATCCCATTTAAAGCTAGGGTAGACACTAGAAAATACTTAGGAGTTTACCTGCCAAAACAAACCCAAGGATTATATGAACACAATTACAAGACACTTTTTGCACAAATAAAGTCAGATTTAAGTAAGTGGAAAAACATCAGTTGCTCGTGGGTAGGCCGTGCTAATATAATAAAAATGGCAATTCTACCTAAATTAATTTACTTATTTAGTGCCATACCAATTAAACTATCAGATAATTATTTTCTAGAGCTGGATAAAATAATATCAAAATTCATTTGGAGGAACAAAAGGTCCAGAATATCAAAGGGACTAATGAAAAGAAATGCTTGGGAAGGTGGCCCAGCGCTACCAGACCTCAAATTGTACTGTAAAGCAGCAATTATCAAAACCACTTGGTATTGGCTAAGAAACAGAGAGGTAGACAAGTGGAATATACTTGGCACTCAGGACACAGTAGGCAAGAAATATAGCAACCTCCTGTTTGATAAACCCAAAGACCCCAGCTTCTGGGATAAGAACTCACTGTTCGACAAAAATTGCTGGGAAAACTGGATAACAGTGTGGCAGAAATTAGACGTAGACCCATGCCTGACACCATACACAAGAATAAAGTCCAAATGGGTACATGATTTAGGTATAAAGATTGATTCCATGAATAAACTGGAGAAGCAAGAAACAGCGTATTTATCAGATTTATGGAGAAGGGAAGAATTTCTTACTAAAGAAGAGATAGAAAGCATTATGAAATGCAAGATGGATAATTTTGATTACATTAAACTGAGAAGTTTTTGCACAACCAAACCCAATGCTACTAAAATTTGGAGGGATGTAGTAATTTGGGAAAGAATTTTTATGGCTAAGCTCGGGGATAAAGGTCTGATTTCTAGAATATATAGAGAACTGACTCAAACTGACTCAAAAATAACCATACAAGTCATTCCCCAGTTGATAAATTGTCAAAGGATATGAACAGGCAATTTTCAGAGGAAGAAATTAAAGATATCTATAATCAAATGAAAAAATGCTCTAATTCACTATTGATTAGAGAGATGCAAATCAAAACAACTCTGAGGTACCACATCACACCTATAAGATTGGCAAACATGACAGAATAAGAAAATGACAAATGCTGGAGAGGATGTGAGAGTTGGAACACTAATTCATTGTTGGTGGAGCTGCGAGCTCATCCAACCATTCTGGAGAGCAATTTGGAACTATGCCCAAAGGGCTACAAAAATGTGCATACCCTTTGACCCAGCAATATCGCTACTAGGACTATATCCCCAAGAGATCATAAAAATGGGAAAGGGTCCCACATGTACAAAAATATTTATAGCAGCACTCTATGTAGTTGCCAAAAACTGGAAGTCAAGGGGATGTCCATCAATTGGGGAATGGCTGAATAAATTATGGCATATGAATGTAATGGAGTACTATTGTGCTATAAGAAATGATGAACAAGAAGACTTCAGAGAAGCCTGGAAGGACTTATATGATCTGATGCTGAGTGAAAGGAGCAGAACCAAGAGAACTTTGTGCACAGCAATGGCCACAACGTGCAAGAGTTTTTTCTGGTAGACTTGGAATTTCGTAATAACTCAAGAACTTGTTAAAAAAAAAAATCCCAGTGGTGGTTTTCTAAGGCAAAATGCCTTCCACACTCAGAGAAAGAAATATGGAAGTCATTCGCAGAATGTAGCAATTCATGTTTGTGTGTGTGTGTGTGTGTTTGTGTATCATGTTTTGATTTGTTATATGATTTCTTCCATTTATTTTAGCTCGACTACATAGCATGACTATAGTGAAAACATACTCAATAGGAAAGTATATGTAGAACCTATACAGAATTATATGCTGTCGTGGGGAGGGAGGGGGGTAGTGAGGGGTAGATATGGGGTGATAAAATCTTAATTTTATTGCAGTGATTGTAAAACATTAAAAAATAATAATAATAAAATTAAATTAAAAAGAAAAAAAAAGAAAGAAAAGATAGGTATGACTGACTAGTGGTATCTCTCCAAATCTTCTACTCCTTAGTGATAGTGCCTTTCCTTTGTTGATTATCTCCAGCTTTATCTCTCATATACCTTGTTTGTATATAATAATTTGAAAGTTATCTCCCCCATCAGACTGTGCACTCCTTGAGAGAAGAGACTCTTTCTTTGCCTTTCTTTGTTTCCTCAGCACAGTGCCTGCCACATTCTAAGCACTTAAAAAATGTTTATTGACTGACTGAATTACTATTCTGAGATGCCCAGAGGAGTCATGGCCTTTCTCAATTATCACCTTTCTCTGCTATAGTTCAGTCTAACATGTTCTTTCTCCTTTTTCTAATGGACCCCATTCCTTCTTCTCTGGAGCCAGACCTTCAGATTCTCTCTCTGATTCTAATTTGCTTCACTTTCTTAAGTTTCCTCAGGGTGTAACCAAGTCCCTTACCCAATCACAACAGACCTCTGATCACCCTTAATTCTGACTCATTTGAGTCAATGAAGGATCATTCTTGACTTATAAGGTAGCTACTTTCAATTGTAGTGGGAACAATTATTGATCAATGGGCTCCCATTTCTGTACATATATTATGGTATCTGATCCTCAAAGGGAATTTAGAAGTCTTAACTATAATCACACAGCTAGTTAGGTGTCAGAGGTAGCATCAGAACCTAGGTCTCTAGTGATTCCATTCCTATGCCACACTGCCTCTCATAGGGAAGAGGATATATACAACTAAGCTCTTATGGCCACATGTATTCAAAGTTGCACTATTCAAAGTTATAATTGTGTTGCATATGATGACTGGTTTCAGCCCAATGGGAATATGCATTGTGGATTCAAATAATGTTACCACTTCAGGGGATTTGTTATTCACACTAATGGGGAACTGGGTTTAGTAATAGTTTCACAATTTGTAAATGTCTTATAGTCCACAGCACTGGATATAGGACATGTATGCATCTTCCTATTACAGGGTATCAAGGTGGTACAGTGGATAGAATGTCAAGTCTTAAGTCAAGAAGACTCATCTTCCTGAGTTCAAATCTAGCCTCAAACATTTACTAGCTATGTGACCCTGGGCAAGTCATTTATCCCTGTTTATGTCAGCATCTGTAAAATGATCTGGAGAAGGAAATGGCAAACACTCCAGCATCTTCACCAAGAGAACCTCAACTTTGGAGAGCCATTTGGAACTATGCCCAAGGGGCTATAAAAATGTGCATACCCTTTGACCCAGCAATACCACTTCTAGGGCAGTATCCCAAAGAGACCATACAAATGGGAAAAGGATCCACATATACAAAAATATTTATACCAGCTCTTTTTGTAGTGGCCAAGAATTGGAAATTGAGGGGATGCCCATCAGCTGGGGAATAGCTGAACAAGTTATAGCATATGAATGTAATGGAATACTATTGTAGTACAAGAAATGATGAGCTGGCAGACTTCAGAAAAACCTGGAAAGATGTATGTGAACTGATGCTGAGTAAGGGGGAAAGAACCAGGAGAACACTGTGTATAATTACAGTCACATTTGCAATAACTAACATTGATAGACTTGGCTCTTCTTAGCAATGCAAGGTTCTAAGACAATTCCGAAAGGCTTGTGATGGAAAATGCCATCCACATCCAGAGGAAGAGCTATGGAGTCTGAATGCAGATCAAAGGGTACTATTTGCTCTCTATCTCCTTTTTGTGTTTTGTTTCTTCTTTCTCATGATCCATTTCATTGGTTATAATTCTTCTTTACAACATTAGTAATGTGATAAAATGTTTAATATGAGTGTATATGTAGAGCCTATATCAGATTACACGTGATCTTGAGGAGGAAGAGGAGGAGGGGGAAGAAATTTAAAACTCAAAAGCTTGTGGAACTGAATGTACTAAACTAAAAATAAATTAATTAAAATTTAAAAGAAAAAGAAAACCCTAAATGGAGTCACAAAGAGTCTGACAAAAGCCGACTAAAATAGAGACAAACTAAAAATACAAAGAGATGACTAAAAGGACTGAACAACAACAATCTGTTTTCCTTGGCTCTCTCTCTTCTGGCTATATTTCTTCTTCCCACTCTTGGCTTTGACATTGATCAAGTCCAAGAACCACTGGCCTGGATTTCACCATCAAGGACTATTCCCTCTTTGCCCCCGGAAATCTACTTCTCCAACTTCCAATATAGGAATCATCGGTAAGAGCTGTAGATCCAGGGGTAGAGGAGACCTCAGAGGTCAGAGAGTTCAACCCCTTCATTTTGCAGATGAGGAAATGTCTCAGAAAAGTTAAGTGACTTACCTGAAGTCACAGAAATAGTGAGTGATAGGAAAGAACTTGTAACTGAGGTCTTCTGACTCCAAATCTAAGTTTTTGCTTCCTTGCCTATCAATGCAACATGCTGGGGATCCAAATTGGACCCTGGGGTTTTAGGTTATGATGCCTCCGTCAATCTTACATAGAGTTAGTTCACATCTCCAGAATAAAAAACCCATTAGGGGTTTTTTAAAGCTATTTTTATGTGTTTACATCTCAGCTTCTCCTCACCCCTCTCTCAACAGTAATCTCTTTTTTTTAAATCCTCAAAATAAATACACGTAGTTCAGCAAAACAAATTCTCACAATGAGACATGCATGACTGTGAATTTTAAGTTCATCACCTCTCTGACAGGTGCTGGGATTCCTTTCTAACCCTTTGCGCTTATGGTTTATCATGACATTGGTCTGAATTCTAAAATCATTCATAGTTGTTTTTCTTTACAGTTTTGCTGTCACTATAAAACGTTCTGTTTCTCTTCACTTCACTCTGTATCAGTTCATAAAGGTCTTTCCATTTTTCTCAGGAATCATCCATTTCTTTTTTCTTATGGCACAATGATATTCCATTACATTCCTAAACCACAGTTTGCTTATCCAGTCTCTATGTAATGCATACTTCTTTAGTTTCCAATTTCTGAGTATCACAGAAAGATGCTATAAATACTTTTGTACATATGGGTCTTCTTTCTTTAATAACTCTGGGGGTATATTCCCAGTAATGGTATAGTTAGGTAAAGGTATACAAAACTGAGTAACTTTTTGGACATAGTTCTCAATTACTTTTCAGAATATGTGGACCAATTCACAGCTCCACCAACAAATGCATTAGTGTTCCTATTTTCCTATAATGGCAGCTAGGTAGCACAATGAATAGAGTACCAGACCTGAAGTCAGAAAGACTCCTCTTCCCAAATACAAATCTGGCCTCAGACGCTAGCTGTGTGACTGTGGACAAGTCACTTATACCTGTTTACTTCGGTTCCTCATCTGTATAATGAAATGGAGAAGGAAATGGCAAGGCACTCCAGTATCTTTGCCAAGAAAACCCCGAATCACTGAGTTGAACATTACTGAAACAATTCAATGTTTTCTACAACCTCTCCAGCATTTTCCTCCTATCATCTTTGTCAATCTGATGCATATGAAGTAGAACTTCAGAAAGTTTCTAATTCTCATTTTTCTAATTCTTAGTCATTTGGAACATTTTTCATATGGTTGTAGATGGCTTGAATTTTAACCTTTGAAAACTTCCTGTTCATATTCCTTTGATTATTTATGTACTAAGGAATGGTTCACTTTATTTTCCATCTGACCTCACTCCTCTGAACTTCTCCATCATGCCCCTGGAAACTTTTCATCTCACAATTCATCCATGCTCCCAAGAATTGACACCTTATCAGCATCCTCTGCACCTGGAACCCCTCCCTCACTCTGATTAGGGTGGAGGGTGGAGAGCTCCTCCAGGAACTTCCATTTAAGCAAAGTGTCCAGGTAATCCACCTCTTCATTTCCACATAACTGCTCTTCTCCGGACTTCATAAGGATGCCTCACTCACTTCCACTTTTCAGCTCCCTTTTATTTGTTGGTCTTACCCCATTAGATTTGTTAGAGGGTTGGAACTGTCTTCTGCCTCTCTTTATATCCCTCAGCTTAGCACAGTGCCCAGCACATATGAGGCACTTACTAAATGTTTATTGGTGAACTGAATGAAATTTGAATCAATTCCTGATATATCTTGGACCTGAGAGCTGTATCACAGAAATTTTCTGCAAAGATTTTTTTTCCTTTGCCTGTTTCCCATCTGATTTTAACCATATTAGATTTGTGTAAGAGCTTCAATTTTATATAATCAATATTGTCCATTTTTTCTGTGATTCTCTCTACCATTTGTTTAGTCACATACTCTTCCCCCATCCATAGATCTGAAAAACAATTTCTTCCTTGTTCCTCTCATTTCCTTGTGATGTCATGTTCTATGTCTAACTCACTATCAGTTTGAAGTTTTTATAGGTATGTGTTGTGAGATGTTGCTCTACATCCAATTTCAGGCAAATTACTTTTTAGCTTCTCAGCAGTTTGGGGTCAAATGATGAGTCCTTACCATAGCTGCTGGGGTTTGGGGGTCTATTGAACGCCATGCCACTGTGCATGTTTGCTTCTGTGTGTCGTGTGCCTTATATATTTTAGCCAGTACTAAATAATTTTAAATAATTAATAAGAAAATCATCCCTCCCCTTTGAAAGATGTGAGTCCAAGAAAATTTGCCAACCATCATCTTGCAAGTACTTGCATGTTTTTACACATGCATGTATGCATGTATGTATGCATTTGTCCAGTTCTGCCTAACTACCTCTCCACTGGACTTCAGCCTTCACACTCTGTGTTCACTCACTTTAGGACAATCTGAGCCATGATCTTCACATTCTTTCTTAATGATAGCTCTTCAGAGCTAAATTAGATTTATAGCCCTGAACAGATATTTCCAAGAGGGCTGGCCTCTAGCTCCACAGCCCTACCAGAGCCGGGCTGTCAGAGATACCCAAGGGTCAATGAAGACTAAATAGTTTTTCTTTGCCCTCAGCTATTGATCCCATCCATCCCAGGTTGATGAGTCAATCACTTGTCTTATTTATTCTGCTGAGGTGAGGAGGATGAGAGTGGATCCAAAAGACCACATGTTTTTACCAGAGATACAAGCAAGAATTCACAATCATGCCACAATATCAACGCACTCTCAAACCCCCTCAGTAATTGTGCAGGGTTACTTTACCACACTCAGTAACATATTTTATGTTTTTGAGCACATTTGATGTTATTTTAGTTATAATTCAAAAATATTTTCCCCACACTACTTTCATTACTTCCATAGGTTTATAGACTTGAACTGAGGGGACTTTAGAGGTCATCTAGTATAACTCCTTCATTTTACACATAAGGAAAATGAGGCACAAAAAAGTGAGATGATGAATTGCATGTTTATTTATGGAACAGGATAATGGAACCATAAAGTGGTCCCTCTAGATTAAATGGGGGGGGGGGGTTGGCAAGCATGTCTGGTTCTTTGGAAATTTACCAGGAAACATCAGTTAGTAATGTTTCAATCAGTCACATTTAATAAGGCACAGAAGGTACAGGGGCAAAAGGCATATGAAGTACAGAGACAAATAGAGTAGGGGATATAATGGTAATGGGGATAGGGTGGTAAAAGAAGGCAAGCAAAAGGAAAGAATGCAGAAGGAGAGAGGCACGTACATAATCATGGTTTGGAGTTGGGAGCATTTCAGCAGCATTGACCCTTAGGAGGTGGAAGTGTTCAGGGGTGGGGTCTCATTTTTAGATGGTTTTGTAGGGGCAACATTAACTTTTCTCCATGCCACCTTGGGGTGAGCTCAGTAATATATCCACATCAACTCAAAGTTATCAGCACCACTTGGTGTTTTCCTGGTCTTTCTGCAAGGTCTAGAACTTATCTGAAGTTTACACATCATAGAAACATAAGGCCCTGTCTGCAAGACCTAGATGACTTCTGATTTAGCACATAGCCCCAGGGCATGACTTTTAATTAATTTATGAAACATTTGCAAGTAAACGTAATACTTTTTGATTTCTGGGACAGTCTGTATGTAACTTCTAGGTTCTCCTTTGCAATCTAATCTGCTATTGTTACTTTATACTAGCTACTTATAAATTTACGTGCTTACTCACTAGAAGGAGGAGCATTGGGGGATCAAGGCAAGATACAATTTTAACACAGGTGACTTGCCCAAGGTTATACAGCCAATACTGTGGCTGAGTTGGGCTTCAAAACCAGATAGTAAGTATTCATTCCTCTATACTAAAAATGCTATAGATTTTTAGCTATAGCTGAGATGCAGTGTTTGGGTGGGTGCCTGTGCGTGGACCCCAATTCTAAAATCATGTTTCTCTTTAAAAATCACATTTCTCCCTAGCCTCAAAACACAATTTCAGGCAGTTTCTCCCCAGCCCAAGAACAGCCTGCTCCAGCAAAAACTGTTATCTCCCTTCCTGCTACAGTAGCCAGCTGCACCTAAAGAATTTAGTAGTTTGAACCAGCTGTGTACTGGCTGAATTGGTTGTGTGCTAGGTCATAACAACATTTGCTACTCACTGACCAATCATTTGTAATCTAGACTTAGACATATGTATACTCCCTTACATTTATCCTAACAAGACATTCATGAGAGCTGTTACTTTGTCAGTCCTGACTGTTAGCTGACTTAGTGACATTTCAGGCCTAAAACCACACCTCCATGTGCACCCCACCCCCAGGCTATTTCCCCATGAACTCTAGATAGATACTAAAAGTGCATGTTCCTTTAAGAACTAACAACTTACCACTCCCTAATCCCTCCCCGATTCACCTAGTCATCACACTTGGCACATGTTTTACTATAGCATATCCTATATAAACTTTATTTATATCCCTCCAAGGTTGCAGGTTCCCTAAAAACTCTTGCCTGCTGAAAAGCATGATAAATCTTTACCACTTTGACCTCAAGAATGCTTGAGTCCATGAATTCTTTTCCAGATGGCTCACATAGGGAATTCCAATCTTGAAGTTCCTCTATCTCTCCAGCTCTCATCAGCTGCATCTCCCCAGGGTAATGCAATTAGTCTTGGAGGGGTTGTCCAAATTAATTTCAAAGAGAAAAATTGGTGTCCTGTACCCAAGTATAAAAGCATGCAACCATTTGAAAAATGATGAACATGATAAATCACCTAGTATTCTGTTAAACTCACACACATCTTATTCCCAGTGTCTGAAACTTCAGCTTAACCTTAGACCATGTACTCGAACTCTGTCAGTATTTTTACACCAACTTATATTTTTGCCCTAGACCCTCCCTCAGTCCTTCTGCTTAGCACTCCATCTCTGAAAAACTTATTTGTCCCTTCTCCAGTGCTTTAGATGACTTTAGGCTTTCCAAATCAGGAAACTCCAACCCAGAGCTACAGCTCGGGGTGATCAGGGCTTTGCCTCTAGGTTGCTGACTTCTAGGACTTGTGCCTCCACCATATGGCACGAATGTTTCCAGTCCCTCTTTTGACTATGGACCACTAATCACAGTGCCCTGTTGCCATGGTGACTGACTTCCAAGACTTCATTCTCTGCCTTCTACGAGCTCCCAAGGAGCCGGGGGGGGGGGGGGGGGGGGGGAGCTTCAGACATTCTAAAGGATCTATTTTGTTTCTATGTCTGTATCCTGAGAGCCTACCAAACACAATGCCTGGCAAATATTCAGAGCTTAACAAATGCTTGCTGAACTGACTTGGATTGAATAACAAATCTAATCTTGTCCTATTTAATAAAGGCTACGTAGACACATTAGTCATATTAGTCAGAGACGTCAGAATCGGCAGAATGGATAAGAGATCATTTTGTTGCAGTTTTCAACTTCATTCCAGGTCCTATTATTCCTACTTGATAGAAGAGGCATCAGAGGTTCACATCTCAGGTGGAGGAGGTAGAAGGGGAATTGGGAGAGAGATTTGAACTCAAGTCTTCAGCCACAGCTCAGATTGTTTTTTTCTCTACACTTTTTAATCATTAAGAAGCAATTATTTAGCATTCACAAAAGTTATTCAATGAGAACTTGGATTTTATACATATATATTTTATACAAATATATATTTTATACATTTTATACATATATACATAAATACACATATATGTGTGCGCTTATATATATAATTTTATCACAGCTAGCATGCACATAGAACTATAAAATTTGTTCCAGATCAGATTACCTAGAAGTGCCATGAGTCACGTTTCCACTACAATCTATCTGAGAATATATGTCAACAAAAAGCTTGCTAATACCATATATACCCCAATTATCTTCCAGGGGTATTAGCAACAGCTTCAATACATTAACTCTCTTTTCCTTTCCCCTCTCCCTAATGTGTGTGCGCACGTGTGTGTGTGTATTATGTGTACATAGCCCCAGGCAGTAGATATTCTGGAAATACTAGGTTTTATAGACTCTTGGTATAGGGGGAAAGCATTATTAGGTCAGAAGTTTGGAGCCCTGAGAGGTTCTATTGCCACCTCTCTGTTATTAACTATCTATAAGACCTTGAAAGGACATTGCCTCAGACAAACTGAGACCTGGGGAAGACTTTAATTTAAAAAGGCCGAGGTTACCCACTGCATCCTGGGCCATAGCCAGTGATCTTCCCTCTTGTGTTATCACTGGACTACAATGATGCTGGAGGAGAGAGTAAGGCTGATGGCTTTGTGTAGCTCTTCCTCACTTAAATCCAATTCACACACAAATCAAGATATCACCTGCTTGATGTCACTGGTCCTTCTGGAGAATGAAAGATGATCAACAATCAATATGACCTTAGTCATCACTTAAACAATCTAAATCTCAATTATGTCTCATTTTCCTATCTGAAGTTATCAATAAGCTTTCAAATAATCTGTCTGCTGGCATGTCCCCTCCCTCCAGACTCTTTGCTTCCCAAACCTTCCCTGTTTGACCAATGACATGTATTTGCTTTTTAATTCTGGCATAAAGCATTATATAGAGTTCCACTGAAGTTCATATCATATTGCCTGTCCAAAGACTATGTAACAGCTGTTTAACTCAGCTAGGTGTACTAGATATAAATGTTCATTTCATTATTTCAGCTTTCTAGAATTCACTTTATATTTGCTAGTTTCACCAGGTATGACATGGACAATAAATAGTCGCACATGATGGGTAGCCATGAATGGGCCGCCATCTGCATTCTTGGAGGGAATTTTTGCATCAATGAGATCACAAATCCATTGAAAGGAAGGAAATAAGCATTTATTAAATGCCTAGCATGTTCTAGAGACTTTACAAATATTATTTCATTTGATCTTCATAACAACTCTAGGAGGTAGGTGCTATTATTAACACCATTTTATAGTTAAGGAAGCTGAAGAGATAGCAATTAAGTGACCTGCCCAAGGTCACACAGCTAGTTAAGTGTCTGAGGCCAGATTTTTCTCTCAGGTTTTCCTGCCTCCAGTCCAAGGGCTCTATCCATTAAGCCACTTAATATTTAAGTTTCACCAGGAAGGTAGATGAAAATAATTTAAGGTATTTGCATTATACGCTTAAGCAAATTCTCTCGCCTACTCTGGACGCCAGTGTTCCTCTGAATTCCACAACTAGTCTCAACTCAGAGACAAGCTAGCAGCCTTCTCTCTGGGGAAGCACTTTTGGTTGTGAAAGTGCAGAACATTATTCACATGCTTAAATTTGAATGGGAAGAAATGCAGCCTTTGTTTCTTGCATTTGTTTAACAGTGTAAAATTCAATACAAAAAAGTGTTGAAAAGATCAGAATTTTTGTAAAATAATCACAGGAGATAGCTTCTCTATTGACAAGTAAGAAAATTCCTTTCTAATGGGAATCTTTAAAAAGATCACTACGGAAATGTTCTACAGTCATTAAGAGATGCTAATAGGGTATTTATGAAAAGATGAGGCTATTTTGTAAACCACTATATTCATTTTGGCTCCTTCAATAGCACCCTATTCTAAAATCCAATGTAAGGAGCCCTCTCATAATTATTTTACTTTATATAAAGACTTACACAAGACAAAAACAATCTACATGAACCACTTCAAAGAACTCCCTTTGATGAAAAATGAGCTTTCCTGCCTAATCCACAGTGTTATGGGAAGGTTGATCAATTCATGATGTCCACAGACCCAAAAAATCCCATACCAGGCAGAAAGTCTTGTTCCAATCAATATAACCTTAAAGGCTATTCCAGCAGCACAGTAGTATTTGTTGTCATGCTGAATACACAAGGAATGCTGCATGCTGTGCATGCAGAAAGCTACAGGATGGAATTTGAAAAATGGAGAAGAATGCAGCCAGTATTTAAATATCCCTTCCTACGAAAATTAGTTATCCCATAGACTACATGGGTATTGTCAGGGATCAATAAACAGGTAAGGGACAAATAGAACTTAAACACAACTGAAATGCTTTACTGGAAAATTTACTTAAATAACTTTAATATTCCCAGAATCCTTTATTATACATCCTCCTTCCACTGATATATCACAGAATTCTCTAAATATTGTAAACTGGAATTATTGTTGTTGTTTCTATTTCAGACTGTTTGTGATCCAATTTGGGGTTTTCTTGGCAAAGATACTGGAGTGATTTGCCATTTCTTTCTCCATTCATTTTACAGATGAGGAACTGACAGTAAGTGACCTGTCCAGGGTCACATGGCGAATAAGTGTCTGGGCCGGATTTAAACTCATTAAGATAAGTCTTCCTGACTCTAGGCCCAGTAGTTTCACCACTGAGCTACTTAGCTGCCCAAACTAGAATTACCACAGCTAAAACCAAAACACTTCTATGTCTATTGGTCAAAGTTGATGAGAAACTTCTTTGATTTAGTTATGTTGTCATTGGACAAAAAGATATAGCCCATCAAATTCATCTTTCTAGCTTGGGAAGGTCTGACAACACTCAAGCACCCTAGGAAGGCTGAATAAATGAATGAATGAATGATAAAGAATTTATTATGTGCTCACTATGTGTTAAGTAACATGGAAACATAATTTTAAAAGAGACAATCCCTGAAGGAGTTTACATTCTAATGGGGAAAGACAGCACATAAAGGAAAACCAGAAAATGCATTAGTTACATGGTTTGGAAATGTCCTGGAAATGAGGTGGGTGCTTGGTTCCAATTAAAATAAGGTGAAAACTTATTTATTGGAACCTCAAGTAGCCCCAGGGACAGAGCCCAAGGATCTAGTATGATGATGGGAAAGATGATAACTGGAAAGTACATGGTATGGTTTGAAAAATAAGAGAGCTTCTGGGAACTCTAATTCACCTTCATAACACAATGACATTTTAGAAGACAATCTTCAGTTTAGAAGACATGTTCAGTGAAGATAATATAAAATTGCTATGATAAAAACTACTGCAACTCTAGAGGAATAAATACTCAATACTTCAGTATTTCTTCAATTCAATCAAAGGCCCAAATCAACTAATCAAAACATACTTACTCAGCATCTACTATGTTCTGGATAGAAAAGATGCAAAAATTCCCACTGCTAAGCACATATGTTAATGAGGCAAAGACAAAAACAAAAGGTCCCATATTCACCAAAATATTCATCATAGGATTTTTGTTGTAACAAAGAACTGATAGGGAAATGGATAAATAAATTGTAGCATATAAATATAATGGAATACTACTGTACTATAAGAAATGATTAGTATAAAGACTACAGAGAAGCATGAGAAGACATATGATATGATGCAAAGCGAAGTAAGCATAACCAGGAAAAGTGTTTTTAAAGAGAAAGAAATATACCAATCTTTTACTCACCATACTTCAGATCTGGTTATTCAGCTGGTACCTAACCAGGTCACATCTTTCCACCTTGTTTATAAGGATATTGTGAGTGACTTTGCAGGTACTTTTCTGAAATCCAAATATGTTCACATTTGTGAGCTTTGAATTTATCACACAGTGGATACTCAGTTAATATTTGATAAGTACTATAAAAATAGACCATACTTGAAAATTAAAGAAAGGCCAAATGGTATATCATTACTTTAAAGTTGTTTGTCCATTGATGGAAATTTCACACACTCTTGTTTCATGTATATATAAAGACGTTATCAGAATAGGGAAAAATCTTCCTGAAGTCTTTTTAAATTGAAGAGTGTATGAAAGCTCATCTCCTAAAGGGATATCCATGTTTAATGTATTTCTATTATAAACCCTGTCTTCCTTCATTTCAAACCTTTTCTACTTAAAATTCCTACTATTCCCAACTCAATTACGGTAGAAACCCAGCTTTCCATTCTAATGAATAAAAAATTCGGTATGAATGTTTCGTAGGGTTTTTTTTTAATTCACTTCTCTTTTTTCCGAAGATGAAAAACAATTCTATTAGTTTAATAATTACACCTTGAGGTCCTAACTGAGCACTTCTGACCCTGTGAGCAAGGTGGTCAGTGAGAAAAAGATAATCAGAAAGTCTATTTCTAGCATCATAGAAATATAATAGAGCAGGAAAAGATACAGAATAAGCAAAAATAATCAAGGAGATGAGAAGTCTTTTAAATGAGGATAGTATAACAAAAGCAGACCTTTCCATTTGAGAGGTCTGTGCAAAAGCTATAAGATCATAAAGTATATGAATATAATGAACCCAGACCTATTCACTAAAACCCAGCATGTGTCCATTCAGAAGCACCCCTTACAATTTGACAAGGACACTTTTAAGAAAAATAAAAGGAAGATCCATTTTGTTAGTTTGCCTCTCCATTCAGGGGATATGACTCAGATAGTCAGCATTAGATCAGATCTGATTCTAAAGCCCTGGAATCACTGACCTTCTGTATACTTTGTAGGTGGGTGACCCAGGCATCATGACCCGAACTAGCAACATCACTCATCATATCACACTCACCCTCCAAGGAAAAGAAGCCTGCAGCAGGGCTTATTCTGGCCTCCAGCAAATTACTTGCTGGGCCATCTCATAGATTCAGGACATCCAAATAGTATACTATAAAAGACCCTGAGTGAGAACAATATTAATCTGTTTACTGCATCTATGATGTATGTCAGAGTCTGGAGCCCAATCATGAGTGTAGAGACAAAATCAGAAATTTTGGCCATGAACAAACTTTGGTGCTTCTGTTCTTTGTTTTGCCATGATCCTGAAGCTAATAATGACCTGTGCAAGAGAGACTTTCTCAGAGTCCAGTCAAGGCCAAGAGTCCTTCATCCCATCTCTCTTTTAGAAATGATTTTTAAATTATTTTATATTATATCAATATCATTGCTTTTCCTTGTAATCCTATAAATTGTATTTAATGCATTTAAAAATATTAGTCTGAGAAGGGTTTCATAAGCTCCACTAGACTGTCATAGAGGTTAAGAACTCTTGTTCTAGTCAATCTCTGACAGAAACGCTAAAGGACATTTCGTGAAAGGTCATTTTGCCCAAACAAAATGACTCAAAAAATTATTAAGATGTCCCAAGTTTCTCTCAGAAGTGGGGTTGGAGCTGATCCACCCATTTTGGAGAGCAATTGGGAACTATGCCCAAAGCGCTACAAAAATGTGCATACCCTTTGACCCAGCAATATCTCTTCTAGGGCTATATCCCAAAGAGATCATAAAAATGAGAAAAGGTTCCACATGTACAAAAGTATTTATAGCAGCTCTCTTTGTGGTAGCCAACAACGGGAAATCAAGGGGATGCCCATCAATTGGGGAATGACTGAACAAGTTGTGGTATATGATTGTAATGGAATACTACTGTGCTATAAGAAATGAAGAACAATCAGACTTCAGAAAAACCTGGAAAGACTTATATGAACTGATGCTGAGTGAAATAAGCAGATCCAGCAGATTATACACAGTAACAGCCACAGTGTATGAGGACTGTTTCTGATAGACTTAGCCCTTCACAGCAATGCAAGGACCTAAAACATTCCTAAAGGACTCAAGCAAAACACCATCCACATCCAGAGAAAGAACTGGAATGCAGAATGAAGCAGACCGTTTTCTCTTATGTTATGTTTTGGTTTGGTTTGGTTTTTCTCATGGTTTCTCCCATTCGTTTTAATTCTTCTATGTAATATGACTAATATGAAAATGTGTTTAATAAGAATGTATGTATAGAACCCATATAAGATTGCATACTGTCTCGGGGAGGGAGGAGAAGGGGACAGGGAGCAAATGTAAGACTTATGGAAGTAATTATTGAAAACTGAAGACAAATTAATTTTTTTTTTTTTAAAGTGAGGTTGGGATTTGGGAAGAGTGGGCAAAGCTAAGTGACTCAGTGGACAGAGCACTAAACTTGGAATCAGGAATACTCATCTTCCTGAATTCAAATCTGACCCCAGACACTTACTAGTTGTGTGACCTTGGGCAAGTCACTCAACCCAGTTTGCCTCAGTTTCCTCATCTATACAATGAACTGGAGAAGGAAATTACCCCAGTATCTTTGCCAAGAAAATCCCAAATGGGGTCACAAAAGGTCAGACATGACACAAAATAATGGAACAACAAAGCTTCTCTCAGAAGCCTGCCATTAGTTAATTTATCTACACTATCTAGCAACTTACTACTTTTTCTAGCCTGTACCTCCTGTGGAAAATTTACTACTGAATGTGAAAAGTTGTTAGGTGCCTGTGACACTTCAGTGTTGGGGGTGGAGAAATGGGCAGGAGTAGTATAGAGGGAAAGTTCTCCTCTCAGTTCTCACTGCTCCAGAAGTAGTTGAGAAAGGAAAGAAGTGATTGCAGTCCACTAGGAGTTGATAGTACGGCCAAGAAGTTGGGAGAGGCCTGTGAAGACAAAACTAAAATCAACCCCAGGGGTGAGTTAGACTCTCTCTCTTTCTCTTTGGACTTCCATGGCCCCAACAACCAATTACAAATACTCAAAGATCCCAAGTCATAGATTAATCACCTTCCTAGTGCCCCTGGGAAATAAATAAAAGCTGACCAGCTCATCGGAGATGAGGTCTTTACTGTACAAAAAAGCAGAAAGCTCAGCGGCTATCTTTGTAAATTGCTAAGAACTCTTCTCCTGATTCATGCTGGCCAGACTTGAAGATTTGTAGTATCACTATCTCTAGCCCTTCTGAAGCCTCTATTGTCTATCAAAAATATTCTTCCATTAACCTCATTTGGATACCTAAGTTTTGTGCATGGGCTCTGTCTCTTTTTCCTCCTTAGAGTCAATGCTGATTTACCACAGAATCAACCATTCACTGGAAGAGACACTAGTTTGATCATTTCTTCTTTTCATTTTACGGGAGAAAAAAATTTCATGAACCTAGAGAAACAACACTAAATTAAGGTCCAAAATAAAAACATCATGGGGATGTTTTTATTTTTTATTTACTTTTTTTTACTTATTTATTTGAATTTTATTTATTTGAATTTTTATTTTATTATTTATTTGTTTGTTTGCTTATTTATCACCATGCCTCTTGACCTCTTCCACTCCTTGCCTCTAATCACCAGATTTCCTGTGTTCTGACCCAGTATTCTCCCTGCTCCAGGTAACATGCTCTTTGCTCATCTCATCTTCACTCCAAAACATTGAACAATTTCTTCTTCACTGGGCCCTGCCAACTTCTTGAACATACTATCGACTCCTGGTGGACTGCAAGTACTGACTTCCTTCCTCAGTTGCTCCTGTAGTAGTAAGAACTGGGATACACTTCCAGGATACACCTACCCATCTCTCCACCACCAACACTGAAAAAGGCACACCTAACAGTTTCTCACCTTGGGTAGTGCTAACTTTCCACAGGAAATTCAGGCTAGAAAAATTAATAGGTTACTAGTTTAGATAAATTCATTGATGCCAGACTTCTGAGAGAAACTTGGGACATCTCAATAACCTTTTGAGTCATAGAGTTAGGGCAAAATGACCTCTCATGAAATGTCCTTTAATGTCCCTGACAGAAATAGACTAGAGCAGGAGTTTTTTGTTTTTTGTTTTTGTAATGGACCCCAATGGCAGTCTGGTAGAGCCTTTTTCAGATGAATGTTTTTAAAATGCATTTTTAAAATATGTAAGATTACAAAGGAAAGCAATGATATTAAAATAATATGGTTAAAGATAGTTTTTAAAAACACAAGTTCACAGATCCCAGGTTAAGGACCCCTAAACTAAATGGATTCCTAAACTGTGATCTCTGAGCATCTCTTAGATAGGGGTTTCTTACCCTGGAGCCCATGAATTTTTAAAAATATTTTGATGGGGACAGCTAGTTGGTGCAGTAAAATAGAACACTGGCTGTTCAGATATGACCTCAGACACTTATTAGCTGTGTGATCTTGGAGAAGTCACTTAACCCTGCCTCCAAAAACAATTTTTTTATAACCATATTCCAAAATAATGGATTTTCTTTGTAATCCAATATAGTCAAAAATATTATTCTGAGAAGAGGTACATAGGTTTTCTCAGACTGTCAAAAGGGTACCTGACACAAAATTGACTAAGAACCCCTTTTCTATCCCAGCCTGACCCCTAATATCAGACTAGGAGTCATGATTAATGTCAGGAAAAGAAAAAAGGAATAAAGCAGAGTACCCTTCATCCTCCACCCAAATATCAGTCCTTAAATAGATTTGGAGCCTAGGTGGGAATGTGCTAGAACCATCTCTAATAGGCCTTGGAAAACACATTGTTAAAACTTCAAAGTGAGCATTTACACCTCAGAAATCGTTACATATCAGGGCTTGATTTATTATTTTGATGATTGTCTTTCCTTAAAAAGTGTTAACAATGCAAATTCAGGTTAGATGTGTATGAATACTTTTTATTGGTTGTTAAATATTTACCAGCACACCCCTGAGCTTAAACCTAGAGAGGTCTAACCAGATTTCATCTATATCTTATTCTTCCTCTGTCTTGTATCCGCAGGTCTTCTCCTTCCCTCTGAACAGAAGTTCCTTTTTTTTCCCCATGTATGGCCTCGTGTCTTCATCTTTTCTCACCATCATGCTGGCTTTCATGAGACCCATTCTGCTCTGAGATTTTCCTTTGGCTTTCAGTTGAAATTGGGTCACATTCAGGACTGAATAGGCCCTTTTGGAGGTAGAAAAGATGCTGTTCTAGAAGTACTAATGATTAATAGAGGCCACATGTGGAAACAGGAGGAGCCACCTGCCAAGACTGGACTGCCAAGCCCAGACCACCAGTCAAGAAAACAAAATCAGGCCAACTCCATTTGGCCGCTCAGGGTTTGTGGGCAGTTCATCAAAGTCATTTCTATTTGTTTGTTCTTGTTTAATTTTAGATGACTCTAACACCTTATTAAAAAAATTTTTCTGATTAGAACACATTTCCAAAGTTGAGTTTCTCACTTTGAAAAATAATATTAATCCCAATGATTTAGTTTACCACATGAACATCTTCATGTATGCCTTCAGGAGCACTAATTGGTTTGGCAAGAAAAAGAAGAAGAAATTCAGACTGAATCTAAGCTTTTCCAAAGTCCAGATATGGGGCCACGTTCTGTGTTTCTCTCCTCATCTTCCCTCCAGCACTGTTTGGCATTTTTGGTCTTAAAAGAAACATTGACTTCCATGAGAAAGGAATCTTTAATAATAGGCTTAACATCACACCTTAGGATTTACAAAGCACTTCTCTCCCAAGAAGCTGTGAGTCAGAAAGAGCAAATGTTCTTGCTCCCATTTTATAGAGAAGGAATCCAAAGTTCCAAGAATTCGAGTGACCTATCTGCCCACAGATCTGATTCTGATTTACTTTCACAGTCAATACTAGAGTCTAAACTCAAGCCCAGGTCTCCAAACTTTGAGTCCATTTCTCTTTTCGTTAACCTATCATGTATCATATAGAACAAAATAAAAACGTCTTTTCTCACATAAAATATAGCAATTCAAGATTTTGATGTGTTCCTTTTCTTTGGTGTATAAATAATTTACCATAAACACACAGGGTAAATTATTTATACATAATATATATATATATGTATATATATATATATATATATACATACATACATATATATATGCTTACACACACACACACACGCACACACACACACACCTTTGGCATATTGAAAGTCATTGATGGAACTTGGGTGTTCACAGGCTGACAAACTGCACAGAGTTCACTGGATTATAGATTTACTGCTGAAAGGGAAAAAGACAAGAAATATTTTTTAAGATGTACCATGCAGGAGGAGCCAAGATGGCAAAGTAGAAAGACACACATATGCTAGCTCCCAACCCACAGCCCATAAAATACTTATAAAGAAGAACTCCCAACAAATTCTGGAGCAGCAGAAGCCACAGAACAACAGAGCAGAGGAGATTTCTGTTCCAGAGAAACCTGAAAAACCAACGCGAAAGGTCCGTTGGGCCCTGGACCCAGAGCAGAGCCCAGCCCTGCCTTGGCCAAGGCACTGAGGGGACCAGATAAGAGCAGACTTCAGGGACAGAATCTCCAGCAGCTGTACACGTCCCTCCACTCACAGGTGCCAAAGATCAGTGAGAGGGTCTTTTCAGCTCGCAGAGAGGGGAGTGGGGTATCCCCATAACTCAGGTCTCCTCGGGAGGCAGCGGAGGCAGCAACAGACAGGGGCTCCCCAAGCAGACAGGAGCTTGGATCCATTGTTGAAGGTCTCTGCATAAACCCCCTGAGGGAAGTGAGCCTTGTGTGGCAGCCCTGCCCCCACCCAAGCACCTGAACTTAATCTTACACTGAATAGCAGCCCCACCACTGCCAAAAGCCCTGAGGCTGGGAAGCAGCATTTGAATCTCAGCCCCTAAGCCCTGGCTGGGAGGATCTGGAGGTGAGGTGGGTGTGGAGAGGACACTGAGAAGTCAAGTAACCAACTGGGAAAATGCCCAGAAAAGGGGGGGAAAAAATAAGACCAAAGAAGGTTACTTTCTTGGTAAACAGATATCTCCTCCCATCCTTTCAGATGAGGAAGAACAATGCTTACCATCAGGGAAAGACATAGAAATCAAGGCTTCTGTATCCTAAACATCCAAAAGAAATATTCCATGGGCTCAGGCCATGGAAGAGCTCAAAAAGGATTTTGAAAATCAGGTTAGAGAGATGGAGGAAAAACTGGGAAGAGAAATGAGAGAGATGAAAGAAAAGCATGAAAAGCAGGTCAACACCTTGCTAAAGGAGACCCAAAAGTATGCTGAAGAAAATAACACCTTGAAAAATAGGCTAGCTCAATTGGCAAAAGAGGTTCAAAAAGCCAATAAGGAGAAGAATGCTTTAAAAAGCAGAATTAGCCAAATGGAAAAGGAGGTTCAAAAGCTCACTGAAGAAAATAGTTATTTCAAAATTAGAATGGAACAGATGGAGGCCAATGACTTTATGAGAAACCAAGAAATCACAAAACAAAACCAAAAGAGTGAAAAAATAGAAGATAATGTGAAATATCTCATTGGAAAAACAACTGACCTGGAAAATAGGTCCAGGAGAGACAATTTAAAAATTATGGGCCTACCTGAAAGCCATGATCAAAAAAAGAGCCTAGACATCATCTTTCATGAAATTATCAAGGAAAACTGCCCTGAGATTCTACAACCAGAGGGCAAAATAAGTATTCAGGGAATCCACTGATCACCTCCTGAAAGAGATCCAAAAAGAGAAACTCCTAGGAACATTGTGGCCAAATTTCAGAGTTCCCTGGTCAAGGAGAAAATATTGCAAGCAGCTAGAAAGAAACAATTCAAGTATTGTGGAAATATAATCAGGATAACACAAGATCTAGCAGCTTCTACATTAAGGGATCAAAGGGTGTGGAATAGGATATTCCAGAAGTCAAAGGAACTAGGACTAAAACCAAGAATCACCTACCCAGCAAAACTGAGTATAATATTTCAGGGGGGAAAATGGTCTTTGAATGAAATCGAGGACTTTCAAGCATTCTTGATGAAAAGACCAGAGCTGAAAAGAAATTTGACTTTCAAACCCAAGAATGAAGAGAAGCATGGAAAGGTAAACAGCAAAGAGAAGTCATAAGGGACTTATTAAAGTTGAACTGTTTACATTCCTACATGGAAAGACAATATTTGTAACTCTTGAAACTTCTCAGTTTCTGAGTAGTGGGTAGGATTACACACACACACACACACACACACACACACACACAGCACAGAGTGAATTGAATAGGATGGGATCATATCTTTAAAAAATGAAATTAAGTGGTGAGAGAGAAATATATTGGGAGGAGAAAGGGAGAAACGGAATGGGGCAAATTATCTCTCATAAAAGAGGCAAGCATAAGACTTTTTAGTGGAGGGAAAAAGAGGGAAGGTAACAGAAAAACATGAAGTTTACTCTCATCACAATCAACTAAAGGAAGGAATAAAATGCACACTCATTTTGGTATGAAAACCTATCTTACAATACAGGAAAGTGGGGGAGAAAGGGTTAAGCAGGGTGGGGGGGATGATGGAAGGGAGGGCAATGGGAGAAGGGAGCAATTTGAAGTCAACACTTGGGGAGGGACAGGATCCAAAGAGAGAACAGAAGCAATGGGGGTCAGGATAGGATGAAGGGAAATATAGTTAGTCTTACACAACATGACTATTATGGAAGTCATTCGCAAAACTACACAGATATGGCCTATATTGAATTTCTTGCCTTCCAAAGGGAATGGGTGGGGAGGGAGTGATGAAGAGAAGTTGGAACTCAAAGTTTTAGGAACAACTGTCGAGTACTGTTCTTGCTACTAGGAAATAGGAAATACAGGTAAAGGGGTATAGAAGGTTATGTGGCCCTACAGGACAAAAGAGAAGATGGGGACAAGGGAAGGGAGGGATGATAGAAGAAAGGGCAGATTGGTAATAGGGGCAATTTAGAATGCTCGGTATTTTGGGGTGGGGGAGGGGACAAATGGGGAGAAAATTTGGAACCCAAAATTTTGTGAAAATGAATGTTAAAAGTTAAATAAATTTTAAAAAAAAAGATGTACCATGCATATTGTGCTTCTGCATGTATTATCTCATATGACTCACAACAACCTTGTGAACAGAGGTGTTATTATTTCCCCATTTTATAATTGAGGTTGGGGTTTTTTTCTTAGTATTTTTTTGAGTTAGGAAGTATTGGAAGGGAAGAGGGTAGCAATACTGATGCCAACAAAAGAGGATCATTGAAACACCTTTTAAAAATGCATAAAAAAGAATAGAAAGAAATTCAAAAGTAAACACAGACAAGCAAGACAGTTTTGAAAGTAATGTGTAGAATTTGTTATATACTTTTTAAAAATTGTATGTAAGTAAAAAAACTTAAAATCTTGGAGAAAGGTCTAGGTTACTGAGAGGTTAAGTTCAAGAAAGCACAGATAGTACATGATAGAGGTAGGATTTGAACCCTGGAATAACTCTGAGGCCATACTGCCTTTCATTATACTAAGCTACTGGCATGTAGTGTGTGTGTGTGTGTGTGTGTGTGTGTGTGTGTGTGTGTGTTCATCCTTCGTTGCCAAAGAAAATCGTGCCATCAGACAAATAATGACATGACTTGAAATTGCCATTGTTTTGAGTGAGGGAGGGCTGTGCAAGTCACTTGTCACACCTCTCCTCCAGAGCCATCTGAATCCAGTGACCAGATGTTCATCAGGA
The DNA here is from genome assembly GCF_028372415.1 of Notamacropus eugenii. Taxonomy (NCBI): domain Eukaryota; kingdom Metazoa; phylum Chordata; class Mammalia; order Diprotodontia; family Macropodidae; genus Notamacropus; species Notamacropus eugenii. The sequence continues at coordinate 417,092,209 of NC_092875.1, read as the reverse complement.
TGACTGAAGATGACCCAGGATGAGGCAATTGGGGTTAAGTGACTTGCCCAAGGTCACACAGCTAGTGAGTGTCAAGCGTCTGAGGTCAGATTTGAACTCAGGTCCTCTGGAATGTAGTAGGCACTCGATAAATGTGTAATTGAATTGATTTGAAAAGAAGACTCTCCATGGGCAGCTAAGTGGTATAGTGGCCAGATTATGAGAACAAATCTGTTCTTGGATACTTGCTAGCTGTGTAACCCTGGGCAGGTCACTAAACTTCAATCCCCTTCTCCCTCCCAAAAAAATAAAAGAGGCCTCTTTTACATGGCATTCTTCTCTGAAGGCCTTGAAGTCATCTCCAGGTACTGTCTAATAAGCTTCACAAACCAGGAGATATAAGTAAAAGATGGTTCTTTTCAGCTCAGGCAAGTACTGTACCATAGAGAGGTTTAATAAAATAACCCAAAGGAATCTCTTAAGAAGTGAGAGCTCTTTAATTTCATTCAATATGAGAGGTTACCAGGTGAAATGTGGAGGAAGGGGCTTGAGGAATGGATGGCTTGGTAGAATCTTCATTGTTTTTATGCCACTATTCTTGGACTAGAGATCTCACTGAGCTTTCAAAGATAGGCTATTTCCTTTCAGCGCCTTTTGGAGAACGTAATACACTTTGCTACAGCTTCCCCATTGATAACTCATTACAAATGATGAACTTCATTCTTCATCAATTTGGTGCTTTTGCTAAAGCCAGAAAATTGATTTTCAACACATTAATATTTTATATTCTCTCATGGAGCTATAGGGCAGAAATAGCTAATCTTTCAAAATGCAAAATAACCACAGAAAACCAACCAGGGCTCGACAGAGAAGAACAGAATGTGTTTTCTGAGCAAACAAATCTGGAGAGCAGTAAAATTAAGTGTCCCTCCCTTGTTGCTGTGATGGATCCAATTATGTAGGCAGGACACATGGATCTTGGACCGTAACCTCATTTTCTGAAGCCTGTCTATACACATATAACTTGGGAGATAAATGACCTGGCTGTTGATGCGACAGCTACTATTTGTTACTCAAAGGTCTCAAATGCCCTTGGGGGTAGAAGTGAAGGGTGAGAGAAGTTGACTGACAAAAGGGTCTTTCTAGGTATAGCTGTGTCCTTTCACCTATTTTAAACATGCCATAGCCACATGATAATGAAACTAAACTAAGTATGTGCTGGGAGATGTTTCATTATATTTTCAGTACCTCTAGGAACATATTGCTGCACGTGAGAGTGTTCTTGATCTATAATTTTCTTAGGAATACAAGTAGAATGTAAGTTCCTCGAGGACAGGGAGTGGTTTCCATTTTGTCTTTGTATCCCAAGCACCTAGCACAGTACACTTTCCATGCATATAGCAAGTGACTTATAACGTTTCATTGGATAAGATGACCAAATAGCTAATAAGATAGGTTTGCAAAACATGTTAAAGATATATTGTTATAAAAAAATTACTCCTAAAAGACCTATGAGCTCAACAAAATAGTTGAGTGACCTATAAGCGGTTCTTAGCTGATAGAAACATCTATTTTGAGGGCAAATGGACTGGCGTGGGAATTAAATTGTGCTCTCTTGACTCCTCCCCTATCAAGCACTCCAGCAAACTATTTAACTGCTATACCTGCCTATTTCTTGAACTGATTTCATATGGAATATGAAAGTTCACCTATTCAGCCTAGAGCTGCTGTGAGGATAAAATGAAATATTTGTAAAACAAACTTTGCAGACTTTAAAGGACTATTTGAATGCTAATAATAATAATTAATAATAATAATGCCTGAGTCTATGGAATGGGGCTTTTCCCATAGCCCAGAAGATACCTAAGATACTTTAGTGGATCTCTAGATGTGTGTATAATGTGGAGAAAGAATAATTCTGGTTCATCTTCTCTGTACCCCTATGAAGGAATCCAGAATTTTTTGGATATGGGCAACCTTAGCATTAGTGCAGGTCAACTGTCACCCTACTTCTTCATGACTTTTTAATCCTATGTGGTTCTTACCATTCCTTTCCATATGCCTTCAATAAAGTATCTCCTAACACCCTCTGATCATTTTAATATCTTCGAGAAAACCAGTGTTGCCCTTCATCAATGATCTCTCAATGACTGGCCCACCTTGTTTCAGTCATATATGACCCTGGGGATACCTTGTAGCAGGTGTTCCATACTGAACTGCTTCCCTGTCTTATTTTCAGTAATCCTTTCTACCTGTCAAAACCTACATAACAGGTACTTTCAATAATCCCTTTTCATTTAGGAATCAGTCTCTTTGCTGATATCTTCTTATTTGTAGTTAATAATGTAAATTGTTTGACTGCAGCATACAGTGTTCATTTAAAAACAAGAGGTTTTGCAGAAAGTTTGGAGGCATTGTAGATTTTTGACTCTAGAATCAAAAAGACTTAGATTTAAGGCTTCCCTCTGACATGTATTGACTATGTGACCCTATGCAAATCATTTCCATTATCATTGTTGTTTCCAAAGAGAACCAATGGCATCTTGGGTAATATATTGACTTGTGTGTAAATTGAATTTAAGTGAGGCAAAGATGCACATTGACAACCTCACTCTGGCAGAGTCATTGAAGTCTAGTGGCAGAACAAAATTCTAGGTGATTAGAGATGGCCCAGGATGCAGTGGATGACCTTGACATCTTCAATGTGTGACCAAACTCTAAGCAATCCACAACATCTGCTTTAGCCATCTCCATGGCCATTAGAACAAATTGTTCTCATCCTCCCATTCTGCCAGAGGAAAGTCTTCACATGCTTGGGGTAGACATCCCCCTAAATCACCAATAGGTTTGAGACTTGGTGATTACCTTCAACGCAGTTTTAACCCATCTGCTGAGACAATTTACAAGGGTATGAAACACTGCACATGCTTCAACTCAATTATAATTGTTCTGGCATCTCTCTAAGATCACAGAGGAGCTACCAATCTGAGGAGTTTTCCACAACAGGCCCCCCCAACAAGCTGGGTGCCCCAAAAATATTGGTGTTTGGGAAATTAGAAGGCAACGGTTAGTGAAGTTTGTTTACAGAAAGATTTGAAGACCTGCCAGATGCAGAGAGGAAAACAACTGACTAACAAAACTATAGAGGAATGTTCTCAGCAAGAAGCAAAGTGGGGATGGGGGAAGGAACAGCAGAGTGTAATACAAAGAGCATTGTAGCTGGAGTCAGAGGACTGGGGTTCATATCTTGACTCCGCTACTTAACTATCTGTGAGGTAGGGCAAATCATTTAATCCTTCTGAACTCTAATATTCTCATCTGTAAAATGAGGGGAGGGTCTGAACTAGGTACCCCTCAAGATCTATGCCACTCTAAATTTATGATACTGATCTGTAACCAATGCCCTCTAGGAACACTATAATACTAAGTATCAATGGACTTTGCTGTTACTTAGTCATTTCAGTTGTGTCCGACTCTTTGTGACTCCATTTGGGGTTTTCTTGGTGAAGACACTGCAGTGGTTTGCCATTTCCTTCTCAGGATCCTGTTACTAGATGAGGAAACTGAGGCAAACAGGGTTAAGTGACTGGCCCAGCATCACAGCTAGCAAGTTGCCAAGGTCAGATTTGAACTCAGGAAGATTCATCTTCCTGACTGCAAGTCTGACACTCTATCTCTCCTCTGCGCCACCTAACTGCCTCAAGCTGAATATAACAAGGTAATTTTGATATCCTGTCACATTTGTTCATTCTATTTGTTCATTCACATTTGTACTAAGTGTGCTTTATACCATTAGGCAAGTTTAAGGAATCACACTACAATCCTCCCAAGGCTGGTTTTCTCTGCTGATAGATTTTTCCCCTGACAACAGTGGCTTGATTAGTATGTTTTTCAGGGCTCTGTCCTTCCCAGCCATTCACAGCAGTTTAATTAAAATGATAATATAACTAAAATGAATTGAATAGGATACAGAAAATGGGTCTGATGCTACAAATCAGCACAACACATTCTGTAGAAGATTGATACAAAGATAGAGTCCTAAGAATATGAGGCTTAATAATTTCCAAAAACATTAGCATATTATCAGTATCATCACTACATTTTCAATTATCCTAATTATCTGTTGTCTTCTTTGACAAGTACTCCCGAACAATACTGTTGAACAAGTTAGTCAAACAATATCTTCTAGTTATTTGCAGATCCATTTCTCATTTGATCTTCTTGTGAGCTATCTTAACTTTCCTTCTGATGCATTATGATCTCCATAGTTGAATTGATGCTAGCTTTATGAATTCTTAATTTTCTCCTAAAACTTGAAGCAATTCAATACAACAAACATTTCTTAAGTTTCTGTTGTTTTCTAGGCACTATGCTAGGCACTAGCACTAATACAAAAATGAAAAGCATAGCAAAATTTTGCCCATAAAATGCCTACAATCTAATGGGGAGGGGGATATGCCAACTTGGGGTTGGGACAAGAGACACATACACACATAAGTATGAAGCAAGGTAGAATACAATAAGGGTCAAAAAAAGGCTTAGACAAAATTCTATACTAAATATGAGAGAAATAACATTTCATTGTTGGAAGTTCTGAGATACTACTCCTCAATTCTGAAAATCTTAAATATTCAGTATAAGTTTTGTATTTATTCCCAAGAGTAAAAGTCATTACAATTATCCCTTATATGTGATGAATTAAAGGGCATGAAACCTCTGTGATCTGGAAAAATCTGCCTGAAATTTTTTGGTCCTCCCTTCGTACGAAAGAAGTCTGAATTTTTTTCTTTTATGGTATATTTACAGTACCTTATTGTAAAATTTGGGGTAAATATTTGGTCACAGGCTCTATGTTGTCTGTTGGCCTTCATGTGTAGTCTGTGGCTTCCACAAAACTCCCCAAAAAATTCCCATTTAGTTTCTTATGCCAACCCACGATATAGCAAAACCACAATGGGGAAAATTGTGATGTGGAAGGGATAACGGTGTAGTGTAGTGGAAAGCAGAGTAAGCAGGGAGAAATCTGCTTTCTAATATTGACTCTAGTACTAACTAGATTTGGAAAGGGGAGAGATTGAAACTGAGTAGCCATTTAGGAGACTATTATGATTGTGTGGACAAGAGGTGATGAGACCTTGAAGAAGGGTGGAGAGAAAGAAAAATTCAAGAAATATTATGAAAATAAAATCAACAGGATTTGGTAACAGATTGAATATGGGAGGTGAGAAAAAGCCAAAAGACAAGGATCACCCTAAGCTTATGAGTCTGGATGACTGGGAAGATGGTGGTGTCCTAAATAGGAAGAGGGAAGTTAGAAAGAGAATACTTTGGGGTAGGGCAGACAATTATGAGTTCCATTTTGAAAATGTTAAATTTGAGGTGCTGGTAGGACATGGAGTTTGGAAATGTCCAGCAGGCATTGGAGATGTATGACTGGAGTTAAGGGAAGAGATTAGATCCACAATTTTAGGAGTCATTTGTGCAGAGATGATAATCAAACCTATCTGATGAGAGTATAGAAAGAAAGAGGAGCCAAGATGGTGGAGTAGAAAGATGCACATACACTAACTCTTCCCCCACAGCCCATAAAATACCTGTAAAGAAGGACTCTCAACAAACTCTAGAGCAGCAGAAGCCACAGAACAATGGAGTGGAGGAGATTTCTAGCCCAGAGTGACCTTAAAGACCAACGGGAAAGATCTGTTGCACCGGACATGGAGCAGAGCCCAGCCCAAACTTGGCCACGCAGCACTGAGAGGAGCAGAACCCAGCAGGCTTCAGGGACAGAATCTCCAGTGAGAGTCCCAGAATTTCACAGGCACTAAAGGTCAGTGAGAGGTTTTTTTTCAGCTGTTCCAGAAGGGATCAGGGTGTCCCCATAACTCCAGCAGAGGCAGCAGTGGACAGGGGGCTCCCAAGGCAGGCAGCAGTGGGCATCCATTGTTGCATAAGACCCCTGAGGGAACTGAGTCCTGTGTGGCAGCCCTGCCCCTACCTGAGAAGCTGATCTTAATCTCACATTGAATAGCAGTCCTGCCCCTTCCTAAAGCCCCTAGTGGTTTGGAGCAGCTCATCTGAATCTTAGCCCCCAGTGCTGGCTTGGTGGAACTGGAGGCGAGGTGGTTGTGGAGAAGAAACTGAGAAGTCAAGTAACTGGCTGGGAAAATGCTCAAAAAAGGGAAAAAAATAAGGCCATAGAAGGTTACTTTCTTGGTGAACAGGTATCTCCTACCATCATTTCAGATGAGGAAGAACAAGGCATATTGTCAGAGGAAGTCAAGGCCCTTGCCTCCAGGGCCTCCAAAGGGAACTTAAACTAGGTTCAGGCAATAGTAGAACTTGAAAAACAAGTTAGCAGCTTGTTAAAAGAGAAGCAAAAAAAAAAAAACAAAACACTGAGGAAAATAACACCTTTAAAAAGAGGCTAACTCAATTGGAAAAAAGAGGTTCAAAAAGCCAATGAGGAGAAGAAGGCTTTAAAAAGCAGAATTAGCCAAATGGAAGACAAAGTTCAAAAGCTCACTGAAGAAAATAGTTCTTTAAAAATTAGAATGGAACAGATGGAGGCTAATGATTTTATGAGAAACCAAGAAATCACAAAACAAAATCAAAAGAATGAAAAAATGGAAGATAATGTGAAATATCTCATTGGAAAAACAACTGACCTGGAAAATAGATCCAGAAGAAATAATTTAAAAATTATGGGACTACTTGAAAGCCATGATCAAAAAAGAGCCCAGACATCATCTTCCATGAAATTATCAAGGAAAACTTCTGTGATATTCTAGAATCAGAGGGCAAAATAAAAATTGAAAGAATCCACCAATCACCTCCTGAAAGAGACCTGAAGAGAGAAACTCCTAGGAATACTGTGGCCAAACTTCAGAGTTCCCAGATCAAGGAGAAAACACTGCAAGCAGCTAGAAAGAAACAATTCAAGTATTGTGGAAATACAATTAGGATAACACAGGATCTGGCAGCTTCAACATTAAGGGATCGAAGGGCTTCAAATAGGATATTCCAGAAGTCAAAGGAACTGGGATTAAAACCAAGAATCACACCCAGCAAAACTGAGTATAATATTTCAAGGGAATAAATGGTCATTCAATGATATAGAGGACTTTGAAGAATTCATATTGAGGAAAAGACCAGAACTGTATAGAAAATTTGACTTTCCAACACAAGAATCAAGAGAAGCATGAAAAGGTAAACAGGAAAGAGAATCATAAAAACTTCCTAAAGCTGAACTGTTTACATTCCTACATGGAAAGAAAATATTTATAACTCTTGAATTTTTTCTCAAAGAAAAAGGGTAGGTGGAGGGATTATACGTACACACACACACACACACACACACACACACACCCCTACATATATATAGACAGAGAGTACAGGTTGTGTTGAATCAGAAGAGATGATATCCACATAAAAATAAAATAAAATAAAAATTAAAGGGTGAGGGAGGAAATACTGGGAGGAGAAAGGGAGAAATGGAATGGGGCAGGCTATGACTCATAAAGGAGATAAGAAAAATCTTGTTCAATGGAGGAGAAAAGGGAGAAGGGGAGAGGGGAAAAGTGAAGCTACTCTTTCCACATATGACTGAAGGAGGAAATAATATGCTCACTAAATTTGATATGAAAATCTATCTTGCACCACAAGAAAGTAGGGGAGGGGGCGACAAGTGGGGTGAGGGGAATGATAGAAGGGAGGGTAAATGGGAGAAGGGAGTAACTAGAAATAAACACTTTTGGGAAGGGACATGGTCAAATGAGGGAATAAAAAACAAAATAAAAAAATAAGGGGGGATAGAGTAGGGTAGATGGCAATATAGTTAGTGTTATACAAAATGATTATTATGGAAGTCTTTTGCAAAATGACACATATTTAGTCTGTATTGAAATGCTTGCCTTCTCAGTGGGGATGGGTAGGGATGGAGGGAGGGAGGGAGAGAAGTTGGAATTCAAAGTATTAGTAATGAATGTTGAGAATTTTTATTGCATATAACTGGGAAATAAGAAACGCAGGGAATGGGGTATAGAAATTTATCTTGCCCTACAAGAAAAGAGAGATGATGGGGATAAGGGAAGGATGGAGTGTGATTTCATGGAGGGTACATTGAGGGAAGGAGTAATCAGAATGCAAGGTATTAGGAAGTGGGGGGAGGGGAGTGATGGGGAGAAAAATTGGACATATTACAAAGTGAGGTAAAAGCAATTCGTATTAAACAATTGACTGAATTAATTACTGCGAATAAATCAATGACATCTTTAGTTTGGGGAAAAGAATTTTAGTCTAAATTTCCTAGAGGGAGGTAACTTCAGGTAAAATTTGGCATTGATGAAAAAGTTAAGGTTTTAATGGTAAATTTGATTTTATGATTGCTATTTAATCAGGAACTAGAACATGTACAGAAAGACATGTGATCCACTTAAGACTTGCCTCAAAAGACGTTCCTTAGCCAAAGTGAAATTATAGTCATATTTGAAACCTGGTTATTGGAACTTGCTATTTTAAGATGCTATGGGACTATTAAGTGACTGTTCTTCTGAGTCTAACTCCAGGTATGGAAAGCAAGAAAGGTGGTCTGAGCCTCCAATCTATGATGCCAGTAAGTCTGTGAGATGCTGGTATGAACTGAAAAAGGTGATCTCATGGGAAGGGTGGGAGAGCAGCAGTTCAGCCTGGGCTAAGGTAGGATTCTCCTAACTCAATTTCCCCACTGACACCTGGCAGAGTTTAAGCCTGACTGAATTCAAGTTGACAATCTACTCCTACTCAGAATTGACATGAAATTGGGGAGATATTGGTTCCCTGCAATGTCCCTACTCTTAGTGGCATTTTCCTATAGTCAAAAGGTTTGCAAGCTTAATACCAGATCTATTAAATTACAGATTGTTGGTAGGGGAACATCTGAGGTTAAGTCTAAAATTAAGCCACTAGGCTTAGGACTTTAGACCAACAACAATAAGTTAGGGTCCTTTAATTCTTAGTAATATTGTGGAGACAATTAGGTCAAGGGCTTATGAAGTTAGCAACATAAATATTATTTGTGTCTCAGTTGGTTAATGTCTAAAACAAATTCTTTTGTGGTCTATATTATAAATGTTTAAAAAGAAGTATCAACTGACCGAAAGTTGGAATTGTTTTATGTGATATGAACTGTGTTAAAAATGAAAAATAAAATTTTAAAAAAGAAAGAAAGAAAGAAAAGGGCCCAGTGCAGAAGGTTGAAGGATACACATATGTTTAAGGGTCAAGAGATAAATGATGATTAAGGAGAAGGTGACTAAGAAGAGGTTATCAAGTAGGTAGGAAAAGATATAGGAGTGCAATGTCAGGAAAGCCAAAGGATTGAGTATCCAGGAGGAAGAGAGGTTAACTGTATCAAAAACCATAGAAAAGTTAAGGCAGATGAGGACATAGAAAAAGCCACTGGATTTGCAGTTAAGAGACCACTGACCCTAGACAGAGAAATCTTAGTGGCAGGATGGAGGACAAAGAGCCAAGATGGCAAAGAAAAGGCAGGGACTCACCTAAGCTCTCCCAAATTCCCCTCCAAATTTTAAAACAATGCTTCAAAATGAATTCTGGAGTGGTAGAACCCACGAAAAGATGGAATGAAACAATTTTCCAGACCAAGGCAGCTTAGAAGGTCAATAGGAAAGTTCTGTCACACTGGGATGAGAGTGGAGCATAGTCCAGCACAGGTAATGACCAGGTAAGACAGCAGCAGACCTTGGGGGAAACTGAATCAGCAGCAGCAGCTTCCAGAGCCCTCAGCCCACAGAGGGTAAGAGGGTCAGACAAATGGTCAGAAGATTACAGAGGTCCTTTTGCTGGAAGTAGGTGCAGGACTCTGTTGCTTTGCTCTTATGTAGATCTGGGTCACAGTCCCAGGGAGAAGAGGAACACTAGCACACCGGAGCTTATGTCTGCAGGGGAGCAGGGACCCTGGTCACAGTTTTAGGGTGGAAAAGAGTAGTAAACACCACTTTCCTTAGATCATACCACCTTAAAAGAACCGAAAATTTGCAGACCTCCAGCACTAGATCTGAAAATAGCAGCACACACATACACACAAAGTTGCTTCTTGCGACAATGTCCCTTCCACCCCAGGAGTAGAGCCTGCTTTTAATATAAAGTTAAAAGTCAAGAAATAGACTGAGAAAATGAGCAAACAATAGCAACTGAAGCAACAAAGGAATCTGATCATAGAAAGTTACTATCATTACAGGGAAGATCAAAACACAAACTCACAAGAAGACAACAAAGTCAAAATTGCTACATCCAAAGCCTCCAAGAAAAATGTAAATTAATCTCAGACCCCCAAAAAAATTCCTAGAAGGACTCGGAAAGGATTTAAAAATCAAATAAGAGAGGTAGAGGAAAAGTTGAAATAAAGAAGTGAGAATGATACAAGAAAATCATGGAAAAAAAGAGTTAACAGCTTGGTAAAGAAAACACATGAAAAATTAATGAAGAAAATAACACCTTAAAAAAACAGAATAGGTCAAATGGGGAAAGAGGCACAAAAATCCACTAAAGAGAAGAATTCCTGAAAAAGCAGAATTGACCAAATAGAAAAAGAGGTGCAAAAGCTCACTGAAAAAAGAATTGCTTAAAAATTAGAATTGAGCAAGTGGAAGCTAATGAGTCCATGAAACATCGAGAAACAATAAAACAAAGTCAAAAGAATGAAAAAAGTAGAAGAAAATGTGAGATATCTCATTGGAAAAACAACTGACCTGGAAAATATTTCCAAGAGAGTTAATTTAAGAATTATTAGAATACCTGAAAACCATGATCAAAAAAAGAGACTAGACATCAATTTTTAAGAAATTATCAGGAAAAACTGCCCTGATATACTAGAATCAGAGGGCAAAGTATAAATGGGAAGAATCCACCAATCACCTCCTGAAAGAGATCTCGGAAGGAAAACTCCCAGGAATGTTATAGCCAAATTCTGGAGTTCCCAAGTCAAGAAGAAAATATTTCAAAGAGAAAGAAAGAAAAAGTTCAAATATCATGCAGCCAAAGTCAGGATAACACAAGATTTAGCAGCTTCTGTATTAAAGAACTGGAGGTCTTGGAATATGAGGAGCCAGGATTAAAACCAAGAACCACCTACACAGCAAAACGATATAATCCTTCAGGGGAAAAATGGACATTCAGTGAAATAGAGGACTTATAGGCATTCCTGATGAAAAGACCAGAGCTGAAGAGAAAACTTTTAAATATAAAACTCAAAAGTCACATAAAAAGCAAGTTTCTCTGATAATGGTCTCATTTCTCAAATATACAGGAACTGAGTCAAATCTGTAAGACTACAAGTCATTCTCAGATTGAAAAATGGGCAAAGGATATGAAAGGGTAATTTTCAGAGAAGTAATCAAAGTTATCTATAGTCATATAAAAAAATGCTCTAAATCACTATTAATTAGATAAATGCAAATTTAAACAAATCTTAGGTACCACCACCCCACCTATCAGATCAATCATTGTTGTTGTTTGCTCTTCACTTTGGAGGAGGACCATGACATCAGGAAGTTGATGCCATCACTTGCAAGTAAATTAGATTTAAGTGAGGCAGGACTGTGCAAAGTCCTCACTTTCTCCTCTGAAGAATAATATGACAGAAAAGAAAAATGACAAATGTTGAAGGTGATGTGGGCAAATTGAGACACTAATGTACTGTTGGTGGAATTATGAACTGATTCAGTCATTTTGGAGACAATTTGGAACTATGCCCAAAGGGCTATAAAACCATGCATACCCTTTGACCATGGAGCTGTATCCCAAAGAGATTTTTTCAACAGGAAAAGAAACTATTTGTACAAAAATATTTATTGCAGCTCTTTTTGTGGTGGCAAAGAATTAGAAATTGAGGAACTATCCATCAGTTGGAGAATGACTAAACAACCCATGGTACCTGTGGTGGTATGCTACAAGCAGGATGCTCTTAGAAAAACCAGAAAGATTAAAGAATGGAAAGGGAGATATAGAAAAACCTTGGAAGTGCCAAGAGGAGAGACCAACCAACCTCACATCCAATCATGTGAGATCACCCACTTTACCCCACCCATTTCACCTAAGCCCAGACCCTATTGTAGATAAATCAGACAGAGATTCATAATGACAGAGGAGGAAAAGGTGAGTGGGAGCTAGAACTGTCTTTAGCAAGATTTTTTAAAAAATTTTTAAAGGGGAGCCTTTCTTTCCCTTTTCTGACTGCAGTAAAGTTGGAGGGACAAATGAGAGAAAGATAAAAGAAATAAGAATTCAGTGGAGTAAGGATTATTTCTATAGATAATCTAGGATATGATTGTAAGAAAAATATCTGATAAAAATGTGAAAGAAACAGCATAGGTGAAGTTTTGAAAGACTTTTATCTCTGTTTAAAAGAAAGAAGATTGAGGGATGAAGCCAAGATAACAGAGTAACAGAACGTACTTTCTAGAGTGCTGCCCTCAAGCCCCATCAAATATCTCTAAAAATAGCTTTAAACAAATTCTGGAGTGGCAGAACTCACAGAATGACAGAGTGAAGCAAAACTCTAGCCCAAGACAGCCTGGAAGGTCATCAAGAAATGTCTATTGCACCACGCTGGAGGCAGGCCACACTAGCACAGACACGACCTGAACAGGCTTTGGGGAAACTGAATCTCTCACACCTGTGGCAGTTTCCAGACTTCAGGACCCCAAAAAACCAAGGACAAATTGGAAGTTCAGTGGAAATAGCCTGTGGGACCAGCATGGGAAAGTGGAATGGTCCAGGCCCAGCCCCAGGGCTGCAGAGGGGGAAAGGAGGTAGAGGAACTTGCAGCAGCCACAGCAGCAACAGGGGTAGAGATAGCAACTGTTTCTGAGGATCTAGACTCACAGATTGTGGAAGGATCCAAAGGCTGACAATACAACCTCCAGCCCCACTGGAAGCAAAGATCTACCTTGATCAAAAGTCAAGTAAATGGCTGGGGAAATGAGCAAAAAACAAAAAAAGAATCAGACTATAGAATCTTACTTTGGTGACAAGGAAGACTAAAACATGCAAACAGAAAACAACAAAGTCAAAGTTCCTCCATCCAAAGCCTCCAAGAAAAATATGAATTGGTCTCAGGCCATGAAAGAGCTCAAAAAGGATTTTGAAAATCAAGTAAGAGAAATAGAGCAAAAATTGGGAAGAGAAATGAGAGTGATGCAAGAAAATTATGAAAAATGAGTCAACTGCTTGCTAAAGGAGACTCAAAAAAATGCTAAGGAAAATAGCACTGTAAAAAATAGAGTAACCCAAATGACAAAAGAGATCCAAAAAGCCAATGAAGAAAAGAATGCCCTAAAAACCAGAATTGGCCAGATGGAGAAGGAGGTTCAAAAGTTCACTGAAGAAAATAATTTCTTAAAGATTAGAGTGGAGCAGATGGAAGTTAATGAACTTTATGAAAAATCAAGAAATTATAAAATAAAACCAAAGGAATGAAAAAATAGGAGACAATGTGAAATATCTCCTCAGGAAAATAGATCCAGGTGAGACAATTTTAAAATTATGGGACTACCTGAAAGTCATGATCAAAAAAGAGCCTAGACATCATTTTTCAAGAAATTATCAAGGAAAACTGCTCTGATGTTCTAGAATCAGAGGGTAAAATAACTATTGAAAGAATCCACTAATCACCTCCTGAAAGGAAAACTCCTAGGAATATTGTAGCCAAATTTCAGAGTTCCCAGGTCAAGGAGAAAACATTGCAAGCAGCCAGAAAGAAACAATTCGAGTATTGTGGAAATAAAATTAGGATAACACAAGATCTAGCAGCTTCTACATTAAGGAATCACAGAGCTTGGAATATGATATTCCAGAAGTCAAAGGAACTAGGATTAAAACCAAGAATCACCTACCCAGCAAAAATGAGTATAATACTTCAGAGGAAAAAACAGTCATTCATTGAAATAGAGGACTTTCAAACATTCTTGATGAAAAGACCAAAGCTGAATAGAAAATTTGATTTTCAAACACAAGAATCAAGAGAAGCATGAAAAGGTTAACAGGCAAGGGAAATCATAAGGGACTTACTAAAGTTAAACTATTTACATTCCTACATGAAAGATAATATTTATAACTCCTGAGACTTTTCTCAGTACTAGGGTAGTTGAAGAGATTATATGCATATAGACAGAGGGCACAGGGTGAGTTGAATAGGAAGGGATGATATCTAAAAAAATAAAATTAAGGGATGAGAGAGGAATATTTTGGGAGGAAAAAGGGAAAAATACAATGGGGCAAATTCTCTCTCACATAAAAGAGGCAACAAAAAGCTTTTTCAATGGAAGGGAAGAGAGGAGGTGAGAGGAGAAAAGTGAATTTTACTCTCATCACATTTGTCTTAAGGAAGGAATAACGTGCATACTCAATTTGTTATGAAACTCTATCTTACACTGCAGGAAAGTAGAGGGGAAGGAGATAAGTGGGGGGGATGATGGAAGGGAGGGCAAATGGGAGGAGGGCGTAATTAGAAGTAAATACTTTTGAAGAGGGATAAGGTCAAAAGAGAGAATAGAATAAATGGAGGGCAGGATAGGATGGAGGGAAATATAGTTAGTCTTCCACAACATGACTTTTATGGAAGTCTTTTGCATAACCACACATGTATAACATATATTGAATTGCTTGCCTTCTCTGTGGGAATTGGTGGGGAGGGAGGAAGGGAGAGAAATTGGAACTCAAAGTTTTAAAAACAAATGTTAAACACTGTTTTTACATGCAACTTGGAAATAAAATATACAGGCAAGGAGATGTAGAAATCTATCTTGTCCTCCAAGAAAATAGAGGGGATAGAGATAAGAGAAAGGAGGGGTGTGATAGAAAGGAGGGCATATTTGGGGAAGGGGTAATCAGAATGCACACTGTCTTGGGGTGGGCAGAGGGGAGAGATGAGAATTTTGTAACTCAAAATCTTGTGGAAATGGATGTGGAAAACTAAAAATAAATAAATAAATTAGAATTTAAAAAATAAAGAAAATAGCTAAAATGAAAAAAAATAAAAGAAAGAAGATTAAACTTAAGAAAGTTAGAGAGAATAGGAAATGAACAGAAAGTTAAGAAAAGTTGTCTGTTTAGGATTGATAGCATTAATACAGGGCTTGAAAGTAAAGGGTTTTGGAGATTTGGAAAGAGAGAAGTGAAAAAATGTTTTATCTCATTTAAATAAAAAGAATATAGGAAACTTTATGTGATTATTCTTTATAATATACAGCTTGAAATTCCTGGGCTCCAAAGCTGACGGATAAGAATGCTATATTGCTACTTAGGGTCACTCTTTATCCGAAAGCCCTTGGGGGCAAATTAGAAGATAGGGACTAAGAATCGATCCAGTTCTTTGGGGAAACAGAGAAAGGGTTATAGGGAGCTCTGACCGCTACCTTGTGTCTTTTAAAAATGAGTTTATTGATAATAACGGGCTTTTCTTTTTGAAGTGAGAGCTGTAAATGGCTCTTGGACAAATTGAAATTTAAATGTTACTATTAGTGATTATAAGTTCAGATTTGATTTGGTCTTTCAACTAAATCATACTGCGGTCTCATTTATAGTGAAGTTCATTCTCCTATTAAAATAATCATGGTAAATCAGAACCAAATGAAATACATATGACATATGTATATAGACACACAAATGTGTATATAGACACACACACACATATATATATGTATTGCGTGTGCATGTGTGTGTATGTTGTTTGACATTAAGGCAGAGAAAAAATAATACTGAAAACTGCACAATCAGAAAAACCTGAGTCAGAAACTTCAGTCTCAGAAATTTGTTATTTGTGTGACTTTGTCTCTGCTTATCGCAGTTTCCTGATTTGTAAAGGGGGTAAATGAAATAATTGCATTCACCTCCCAGAGCTGTTTTAAGTATCACATGATTGTAAAGTGTTTGGCATATAGCAAGCAATATATGTGTGTGTTATTATTGTTATTTCTTTAGTTAAATGTAATTATTCCATACTAGATAACTTTACACCAAGTTTTACTTGTATTTAATATAAAGTACTAAAGGTGGTAATGAATGATTTTCTGTATAAGTTAATATGGAAATGCATTCAGCTGAATTGAGATTATCTGACTGAAAATAGTTTTGTTTCATATTTCAAATTCATATCGTATATGATATTCTATTTCCAAATTTTCTTTTACTGTGAAATTCAGTCAATTATTTTATCAGATATGCTGTTAGAAAAGAAACTTCTCTTTTAATCTGGATGTTGTTAGGTAATGAGCTAAACTGTTAAAAGAAAGTGACGAAAATGTTTGAAAATTGTTGTCAGCCCTGCTGACAGCATGTAATATTCTGAAGTATTGAAATTTAAGAAACTAGAAACTTCCAGGTTTACCTGCAGTAAAAAGGATGTTTTACTTAAAATTATTTGGCTAACACTTATGAAAATTATGAATTAAGTTGTTAGGGGTTGTTGTCATAATGTTAAAACCTGACAAGTGTTTACATGGGTACATTTTAGAAGGTAAAATTGATAGTTAATTACTTTATGGGAAAAGGTACAAAGAAAAGACCCTGTAAAATCTCCTTATTTGTATATTTACAGGATTCCTCGAGACCATCTGCTTATGCAAAGTCATAAAATCTTATCATCTCTATGAAAGAGCTTATTAGTGTTGTGAAATTCCTAAGCAATGGATTAGCTTACTGGGAAAATGAGAAAGCCCGCCCCCCTTTTCACTTCCTTGCAAAAATGAGGGTGAAATTTTCAAGAGTGAGTTTCATCTAAGATTATTATCACTTGTAGATCTTATGAAATTATACATAGAATAGTATATACAGCCAACTTAGTCTCAACAAACTCCAGTCTTAAAGATTTGTTTTTGCCTTGAGAGAAATATACAAAACCTTAAGAAATGGAAATCTGTTAAGTCTGGAGTGTTTCTGAGTTTTAAAACTACCATGTATTTTATTTTAATATATTAATATATAATAAACAAATATTACATTATATATTTTAAAATGTATTATATAAATAAATATTATAATATATATTTTAAAACTATCATATTTTCTTGAACTCTAATGTTGATTTTTATGCCAGAATGAGTTTACACTCCAGAAGGAGAAAAAGAAAGGAAGGATACTGGGTAAATTTTAAAGATCTGGTAAACTTTTATTATTTCAGCACTATTTAATAAAAACTGCATCTAGCCCTAAGCTGTGATTAGTGAAATTTTGCTATTTGATGCAAAATCTCATGGGGCTGCAATCTGATATCATTCTAAGTGTTGATTTCAGGTATGATTGTCTACCTTGTCATGAGGCAATAGTCCACCATCCAACAGAATGCCATGTGCTGCCCAGAGGGAGTGTAATCTGGGAATTGCTATAGGTAAATGTCTGTCCCTGGGAAAATTTAAAAGGACAACCTTGGCATGACTGAAGGTAAGCTCCTCTTGACTCAATTTCCCCATTGTATTACTTCCTTTTAAACAGAAATGTTTCCCACTAACTAAATCTTGAGTATGGCTATGAAACCCTGTAAATGTAGTGAGACTTTGTCATATATTTGGCTGTTCTTAACACTTAACTATGACTCTTACCTGAAATCGAACAGAGCTAAGGATGCTTTATCCTGGAAAACCTACTTTGAGGCATTCTGAGTCCTTGGGTTTGCACCTAGAGGACCAGTTTTGATGTTGTTATAATCTTCCTCTCATATCACATTTCTATTTTGAAGGCAAGTAAATGGTGGAAGTTTGCCATTGCAGTACTGAATCTATTAATTATTAGATTAATACTAAAACATCTGATTTACTACAATAAGTTGCAAGTGGGAAAGATCTTACTGTTCTCAATCTAAATTTTTAGTCATTCCACATCCTAAGCAACTAGATAAATTTGTGCTTGAAATTGTCATATATATAAGATTAAGTCCCTGAAGTTACTCATTCTTTCTGAATGATCTGGGAATAACTAGACAAAGATGAAGCTTCTGAAACAAAGATATAAATCTATCAGTTTATGAGGTTAAAATAAAAAATTCTCTGCAGTTTTGTTTCAAGGAATAGAATTTTAATGCAATCGGCTATCTTAGTGGCCAGTATTTTATGAGCTCTCTCATGTTACATCACTGGGAAATCCAATTTTACTTAGGTTTGTTATTTAATCTGGGACTAAACCTGTGGGTAGGACATCTCCTGAAATGCAAGTAAACTACTCAAGACTTATCTTAAAGATGTTCCCATTGCTTAAAAGGTTTCTAAGAGCAGTAAATCTATATTTGTGTAATATCTATTCCATTTAAAGATGATTAAATGATTGAGCATGCTTTACTCTATTACTATAGATTTGTTTCATATCAACTGTATACAATTTGGAAGTATATTTACATATCCCATCCCAAGTCTTTTGTGATTTAGAGTTGAATAAGGATCTTTTAAACAAATTCATTTATGTAATTCTTGAACCTAGGAATAAAAAGACTCTACTTCCAATGAGTGCTGGTAGCTATGTATTCATGTATAACATTAGATCTTTAAAGTATCTCCTCCTCCTAAAGAGAGGACTAGCAGGAAAGAAAAATATTTGAGAAAAGCAACAAGATCAGATGATTATATATGTTAAATGTAAATTCTAGACCTTGAGTATGTTCTAACAACAAATACTAAAAATAGGGCTTAGGATTTTACTTCTAAAAGTGTACTGAAAATTGTAAAGAAGAAAGATGAAGACAGTAAGTGGTATATGACTGAAATTTTTTAAAGTTTCAGGTGTATTATGGCTTTTTAAAATTGCTATTCTTCTTAAGTTCTGTTGTCCATAAGGTTAAAGTCATAAGGTTTGAGCTGTTTTTTACCACATAACCTAATTATTTGAACAAGCAAATTTAGGAGGTTATACTAAATTTTGCTATTGACAGATTTGATCAGAATTACCCAGGAGCTTCTGCAAGTGACTTGGAACCAAACAAGAAAATCCACTGAAAAGGGATTATTTCAGAGCTACCCTGAAATCAAGGACTGTTCGAGAATGTCCAGAGCAAGATGTTTCCAGGGACCAGACAACTACATGACATATCTGGAACTTAAGATAAAATGTACTGATTAATGGAACATTGGGGGTGAGTTGCCAGGTTATGAGTAGAATTGACATTATTTAATATTGATAATCATTCTTATATTACTTTACTCTTGTTTCATGGTATTAATGTCTACTGAGTTTTCTTGGTGACCTTGTTGATATGTAAATCTCCTCTGTAAAATTAGGATATGGTGAGCCATCTAAAGGGCCTGATCTCTAACCTGCCTTAGTTTACACATAGAACCTGTTTAATAAGGTTTGTCTTGGGGGGGTGGGGGGGAACATAAGATTGTGACTCTGTGTATCTAAGTTTATTCAACTTTATGACATTGATAGAAACATGGGATTATGGTTTGTGATATTCATGGCCATAGTACATATTTCCTGCTGTAAATTTAAGTCCCCCAGCTTATAGCCATTAACACTTCCTCAAATTGATTTTGCATAAGCAATAGAAATTAAGATGGTGCAATTGAGGATAAAAGAGCAATACAGGATTGAATGTGGTCCTGAACCATATATCTTTTGTTCTGGTGTTCAGTCATTTCCACATATATGGCTAGCACAAAATGGAGGTATTATGTGAAAGCTATGTTGACTCAGTTACTCACTGATCCTAGACCTGTTTGTCAATCAGTGTTGCAGGAAGCGTCATCCAGTCTGCAGCTTTTATATTACCCAATATTATCATGTACCAATTTACACTTCTACCTATTTGTACCTGTTTGTATAGGCAATTGGGGAAGAATTAAGATGCAATTGTCCCTTCCCTTTTGCTGCACTGGATCTATCTGACTTGTTTTTCTCTCATTATGAAAGTTATCAATAAAAGCTGGCCCCATCTTGAATCTCTTGATCATCTTCAGTGATCAGTCCATTAATGCGTTTCCACCTTGACATATTTTTAATAAACTACTTTTAAATCTCTTTGTCCTGAGTTTTGCCTTGGTAATCAGGGTGAAAGCCTTAACAAAGAATTTTCCTTTTAACAGTTTCTTAACTGTCTAGGAGATCTGGGCATATTTGTAGGCAGTAGGACAGAAGCCAATAGATAGAGAAAGGTTAAAGTCTAAGACAGAGAAATAAATGATCAGCAGAGCAACCTGACAGAAGAGATAGAGGGGATGGGCTCAAAGGAAGAAGGAGAGGAGCCAAGATGGCGGAGTAGAAAGACACACATATGCTAGCTCCAAACCCACAGCCCATAAAATACCTCTAAAGAAGAACTGCCAACAAAATCTGGAGCAGTGGAGTAGAGGAGATTTCTGTTCCAGAGAGCCCTGAAAAACTGACGCGAAAGGTCCACCACGCACTGGACCATTGCCCAGCCCTGCTTTGGCCGCACAGCCCTGAGAGGAGCAGATCCAAGCAGGATTCAGGGACAGAATCTCCAGCAGCAGCACAGGTCCCTCCACCCCACAGGTCAGTGAGAGACACTTTTTGGTTGGCCAAGAGGGAAGCAGGGTGTCGCCATAACTCAGGCCCCCTCGGGAGGCAGCAGCAAAGGCAGCAGTGGACAGGCAGGAGCTCAGATCCATTGTTGAAGGTCTCCGCATAAACCCCCTGAGGGAACTGAGTCCCGTGTGGCAGCCCTGCCCCCACCTGAGCACCTGAACTTAATCTCATACTGAATAGCAGCCCCACCACCACCCAAAGCCCTGAGGCTGGGAAGCAGCATTTGAATCTCAGACCCCAAGCACTAGCTGGGGAAAAAAGGGAAAAAAAATAAGACCATAGAAGGTTACTTTCTTGGTGAACAGCTATCTCCTCCCTTCCTTTCAGATGAGGAAGAACAATGCTTATCATGAGGGAAAGACACAGAAGTCAAGGCTTCTGTATCCCAAACACCCAGAATAAATATTCAGTGGGCTCAGGCCATGGAAGAGCTCAAAAAAGATTTTGAAAATCAAGTTAGAGAGGTGGAGGAAAAACTGGGAAGAGAAATGAGAGAGATGCAAGAAAAGCATGAAAAGTGGGTCAACACCTTGCTAAAGGAGACCCAAAAAAATGATGAAGAAAATAACACCTTGAAAAATAGGCTAACCCAATTGGCAAAAGAGGTTCAAAAAGCCAATGAGGAGAAGGAGGCTTTCAAAAGCAGAAGTAGCCAAATGGAAAAGGAGGTTCAAAAGCTCACTGAAGAAAATAGTTCTTTCAAAATTAGAATGGAGCAGATGGAGGCTAATGACTTTATGAGAAACCAAGAAATCACAAAACAAAACCAAAAAAATGAAAAAATGGAAGATAATGTGAAATATCTCATTGGAAAAACAACTGACCTAGAAAGTAGGTCCAGGAGAGACAATTTAAAAATTATGGGCCTACCTGAAAGCCAGGATCAAAAAAAGAGCCTAAACATCGCCTTTCATGAAATTATCAAGGAAAACTACCCTGAGATTCTAGAACCAGAGGCAAAATAAGTATTCAAGGAATCCACTGATCACCTCCTGAAAGAAATCCAAAAAGAGAAACTCCTAGGAACATTGTGGCCAAATTCCAGAGTTCCCTGGTCAAGGAGAAAATATTGCAAGCAGCTAGAAAGAAACAATTCAAGTACTGTGGAAATACAATCAGGATAACACAAGATCTAGCAGCTTCTACATTAAGGGATCGAAGGGCGTGGAATAGGATATTCCAGAAGTCAAAGGAACTAGGACTAAAACCAAGAATCACCTACCCAGCAAAACTGAGTATAATACTTCAGGGGAAAAATTGGTCTTTCAATGAAATTGAGGATTTTCAAGCATTCTTGATGAAAAGACCAGAGCTGAAAAGAAAATTTGACTTTCAAACACAAGAATGAAGAGAAGCATGAAAAGGTAAATAGCAAAGAGAAGTCATAAGGGACTTATAAAAGTTGAACTGTTTACATTCCTACATGGAAAGACATTATTTGTAACTCCTGAAACTTTTCAGTATCTGGGTACTGGGTGGGAGTACACACACACACATGCACACACGCACACATACATAGAGACAGAGTGCACAGAGTGAATTGAAGAGGATGGGATCATATCTTAAAAAAAAAAAATGAAATCAAGCAGTGAGAGAGATATATCAGGAGGAGAAAGGGAAAAATGGAATGGGGCAAATTATCTCTCATAAAAGAGGCAAGCAAAAGACTTTTTAGTGGAGGGAAAAAGAGGGGAGGTGAGAGAAAAACATGAAGTTTACTCTCATCACATTCCACTAAAGGAAGGAATAAAATGCACACTCATTTTGGTATGAAAACCTATCTTACAATACAGGAAAGTGGGGGAGAAGGGGATAAGTAGGGTGGGGGGGATGATGGAAGGGAGGACAATGGGAGGAGAGAGCAATCTGAAGTCAACACTCTTGGGGAGGGACAGGATCAAAAGAGAGAATAGAAGCAATGGGGGCAGGATAGGATGGAGGGAAATATAGTTAGTCTTATACAACATGACTATTATGGAAGTCATTCGCAAAACTACACAGATATGGCCTATATTGAATTGCTTGCCTTCCCAAAGGGAATGGGTGGGGAGGGAGGGATAAAGAGAAGCTAGAATTCTAAGTTTTAGGAACAACTGTTGAGTACTGTTCTTGCTACTAGGAAATAAGAAATACAGGTAAAGGGGTATAGAAAGTTATGTGGCCCTACAGGACAAAAGAGAAGATGGGACAAGGGAAGGGAGGGATGATAGAAGAGAGGGCAGATTGGTGATAGGGGCGATTAGAATGCTCGGTGTGTTGGGGTGGGGGGAGGGGACAAATAGGGAGAAAATTTGGAACCCAAAATTTTGTGAAAATGAATGTTAAAAGTTAAATAAATAAATTTTAAAAAAAAGGAAGAAGGAAAGGTGTTTGCATTGACAAGAATAAGAGTCACCCATTCCCCCTAAACCAGAGGAAAACAAAAGACCATAGAAAAGAGGTCAATCAATTGCATGGACCCTGCATAGCCATAGTCTTGACAGACCCCAATTCAACTCAATTAAACAAACTTTTATCAAAGGCACACTTGTCAAAGTCTGCAGGAAAAACTCCACATGCTGTAGCAAACAGAATAAAATGTAACTGGGAAATGTCTAACATATTGGGAAATGTCTAATACTACCTAATGTTAATTTGTGGGGTTTTAAAAAGTCAATATACTGCCCTATCCATTTTTATTTTAGTTTGATATCACTGATTAAGACCTAATATGTGCAAGGCTAGGTTTTGGAGTTTGAAAATCAAAAACAAAATAGTCTCTGCCTTCAAGGAACATACACTCTGTACACACATAGAATCAGATAGAACAGAGATCATTTTAAAACCATAAAAAGTGAAATAATGGTGGAGCAAAACAATAAGCACAAAATAATGATAGCTCACACATCTCACAATATTAGATTTGCAAATAACTTCCTCTTACAACACACCTGTGAAGTGGGTTGTAGATACTAGCAACCCTATTTTATAGTTGAAAAAAATGAGGTTCAGTGAGATTAAGTAATTAACATAGATGACATTTATATGCCACTTTAAGGTTTGAGAAGTACTTCATAGTCATTATCACATCTGAGCCTCACAACAACTCATAACTACCTCACAATAGATAGGTTCTCTTATTAGCCTCATTTTACACATAAGGCAACTGAGGCTGAGAGTAGTCAAATGACTCACCCAATTTCATACAGCTAGTATACATCTGAGGCAGGATTCAAATTCAAGCCTTCTTGACTAGTTCCAGCATGAAAATACCACATCATTAGTATTCATGTCTTTCTCATCTTTTTTAAAATGAGGCTTAGATAGAAATAATTCTAGGATGTGAATATCCTCTAATTATTCTTTCACATCTAATGTTCTATAGGCTATTGTGCAAGATGGATAAAACAATCGCTTTTTGTAGTTGGATCAAAGGATTGGGCTATAAACTCTTTTGCGTAGCCCGACATCTTCAGAATAACCCCAACAGCAGATAGCATTCTGGGGGGCAATCTGAATTTCACCTTGTTCCCATGTGGTTTTGACTTCTTCCACGAACTCTCTAGATTTTTGAAAGTTTCCTATTCCCTGTATCTGGGAGATTATAAGTATTTTTATATGGTAAAATCTATTTGAAATATTGTTCTTCCATTAAAATGAGCCTAACATCATATGAATCCCCTCTATTTAATTAGGTAGAAAAGGGGGGATGGCATTCCATCTAGAGGGAATATTCTGGAAACAAAGAAACAGAAAGAAGAAGGAAAGAGTACAGCTTATGTATATGGCAATGAGCAAAATGATCTGACTGGAGCAGGGGATCATGTGATGACCTAGGTTCATTTTAATGGAATTTGATATTGGATGGACTCCATGTCTATGTACTGTGATGGCAGAAAATAATTACAATAAGACTCAAGGTAATACATTTGAATTTCACTTCCTAAGTCACCGGTAATAAGGTAGATATTATCTTAATTAACCAACTAACTATAAGTGTACCCTAGTTGCCTGAGCAAGTTATTGAACCTCTTTAAGCAAGATTCTTATTCTAATAGATGAGTAACTACTGATAGTGTCAGGGAGCTTTCTCCCTACAAAACCTGTGCATCCTAATTTGATCCATTAGAATACAGATAAGCATCTGGTCCAAATCCAGGTAGACTGTATTATATTCTGATACTTTTTCCTTGAGACTCTCTCTCTCCCTCTCCCTCCCTCTCCCTCCCTCCCTCTCCCCTCCCTCTCCCCTCCCTCTCCCTCCCTCTCCCTCCCTCCCTCCCTCTCTCTCTCTCTCTCTCTCTCTCTCTCTCTCTCTCTCTCACAGGAATTTAATGTTTCCCTCCTGTATTTCCCACACAGCAGGTTCCAAGGAAACGTTCAATGTGTCCTTCTATTTCCGAAACCATGGGTGTCTGACAGGGTGTAGAAATGGAGAAGGCACACAGTTACATACAGTTGTGCCAAAGACTTTCTCCTCAGTAGTTGAAAGGGCAAAGAACTAATGTGGTTTCTAGTTGACACACACAGTTTGAAACCACTGGGAGAAGAGAGGGGGGTCATTCCAAACACTGACATTTGTAAATAAAACTGAAAGAGAAATGTCTGGCACACTCTAAACCAGAATACATCTGCCAGAAGGCAAAACTTTTCTTGGTTTGCTTTTGCCTCATTCATCTGAATACTCACCCCACACAAGGCATTGTGCTATCCACTGTGGGGGGGCACAAAAAATGAAGAGATTCCATCCCTATTCCCAAGGAGTTTTAGAACTTATTAGAGAAGTAGGTAAGTAGAGACAAGTAGAGAAATCGAGAAATGATTAGAATGCAAGGCAGGGTGTGATAAAAGGGTACAAGATGTCATTAGGGCATCAGAAGAGGAAGACCACAGGCCTCCTGTTTCTCTATAGGGTAATCAGGTCAACGTACTGAAAGTTAGGTTTGAGCCCAGCAACAAGTAGAGCTTTATTATGGTAGTTTAGTTAATCTGAGCCATATGAGAAGATTCATGGGTCTCTGATGAATTAAAACAACCAATTGCAAAGGCCACCCTGGATGCTTCTGTGGTTTTCTACTGACAATGAGAAGTGCAGACAGAACATTTCACAAAATCAAATAAAAATACATGGGTGTTCACAAAGGCAACACATCAACTCTGTGAAATCAATAAAGTATGAAAGGAGATTAGCAAATACGTTTTTGTTACTAGTTCTGCAGGGCTTTATTATTTTAGAGTTAGAATAGACACAGAATATTAGAGACAAAGGGGGTCTTAAGTGTTAACTAATTCAACTCCCCCAGTCTACAGACAAAGAAAAACATTTTGGCTAAGAGTCCTGATAGGCTGGACCTATAACTCTGGTATCCTACACTATGGACCATACAACTCTTCAAATAACAAAGAATTTTTGTCACTACATCCAATTATGACTACAGTTTACATTTCCCTTGTTACTGAAAAATTATGCTATATAGAATAACCAAAGACACAGAGAAACTCTCTCTCCAACTCCTCTTCAAGAAGAAGATGGAGAAGGAGGAGGAGGAGAAGGAAAGAAGAAGGAAAAGAAGGAGGAAAGAAGAAGGAAAAGAAGGAGAAGGAAAAGAAGAAGAAAAAAGAAAAAGGAAAAGAAGAAAGAGGAGGAGGAGAAGGAAAAGAAAAAGAAGGAAAAAAGGAGAAGTAGAAGAGGAGGACAAGGAGGAGGAGCATGGAATCAGAAACAGAACAAAATTGTAGAGATGGAAGGGGTCTTCCATATCACCCAGAGGCCAACTGTCTTGTTTTATAGGACTGTAGATTTTGAGTTGGAAAACACCTCAGAGGCCATATAGTTCCACCCCCTTATTTGGAAATTAAGAAAACTGAGCCTCAGAAAAGGCAACTAGGTGGCATGGTAGATAGAGTGCTAAGCCAGGAGTTGGGAAGACATCTTCTAGAGTTCAAATCTGGCCTCAGACACTTACTAGCTCTGTGACCCTGGGCAAGTCACTTAGCCCTGTTTGCCTCAGTTTCTGCATCTGTAAAATGAGCAAGGGAAGGAAATGGCAAAACATTCTAGTATTTTTGTCAAGAAGACCCCAAATAGGGTCATGAAAAGCCAGCCCCAGCTGAAAGCCTTGGAGAGGTCTGAGTGACTCATCCAGGGTCCCATAGCTAGTCAAGTGAACTTTGCAGGGAACTTTCTAAGTGCCAATTCATTTTAGACTCGTCAGCTGCTTTGGGAGGGGGCAGGGTGTTTTTCAGTCATGTCCAACTCATCGTGACCCCATTTGGGGTTTTCTTGACAAAGAAACTGGAGTTGTCCTTTCCATTTCCAGCTCATTTTACAGATGAGGAAACTGAGGCAAACAGGGTTAAGTGACTTGCCCAGTTAAGCAGTATCTAGGTCAGATCATGACTCTACACCCAGCCCTCTATCCATGGTGCCACCCGGCTGCCCTCCATCACCCAGCAGAGCAGATAAAGAAAACTAAGGATTCTTTCACTTGATTTATTTTCATGGTCTTAAACTAGTTAAAACATTTTTAGATATTAAAAAATAATACGAAGCATCATTCATAAAATAAGCCGTTGAAACCTTCCATGACAATGGGAAATAAAGAGGCTCATCCCGCATGCCAGGCACAATACAGCCTGCAGGGCAGCCTGGTAAGTGCCCTGGAGGGGATGGAAGCAGGAGAAAGTGGGAGAAGACAGTGGGCTGCGGAGAGGCCACAGGACCGTGGGCTCACAGCTGGCCCATTCTATGGACAAGGACGCTGAGTCCCAGAGAAGGGCAAAGACCGTCCTCGGGAGGGCACGCCGGCACTGCCCCCGGCTCTCGCCTCTGGAGGACCTCCCGGGAGGGAGTCTGAGCTGTAAGCATCCCGCTCGTAAGAGAGGGCGGGGCAAGGGTGGGGGCGGGGCCTAGGGGCGGGGCCAAGGGAGAGACCAAGGGGCGGGGCCAAGGGAGGGCGGAACCTGTGTTTGGGAGGTCGGGGATCTGGGGGGTCTCAGAGCGAGGACTGACCGGGCACGGGAACCGGAACCTTGGGCGGGCCGAGAGGAGGGCGGACAGGTGAGAGCATCCTCCTACAGGTGCACAGGTAACCGCGGCTGATTGGGGTGGAGGGGGGACCCGGGCAGGAGAAGGGCCCTTCAAAGGACTGAGGAGGTTTACTAAGGAGAAGGGAAAGCCTGCAGGGGCCCCGGCCGAGGCTGCTGCTTCCGCTTGGCGCCGGAGGCCGTCCACTGACGGCATGACGTCTGGTGACGTATGGTGACGTCACGAAAGCCGCCATGTTGGAGGACCCCGCACAGTGGAAATGCTGGCGAGGGAACCTGGGTGCCCCTTCCCCAAACAGCAGTAGTCTTTGTAAAAGTAGTAATGATAGATTTATTTATATAGTATCTTAGGGTTTATGGAGGAATTTGTGTTCTCTCATTTGACCCTCACCACTGCTGCTAATAGTAATAATATTTATTAGCATTTATATAGCGCCTGCTGTGTGCCAGGCCCTTTGCTAAGCATCTTACAGCTCTTATCTCATTGGATCCTCCCTACATCCCTGCTGACAGTAATTGATGGTAATATGAGCATTTATATAGCGCCTGCTGTGTGCCAGGCCCTTTGCTAAGCATCTTACAGCTCTTATCTCATTGGATCCTCCTTACAACCCTGCTGATAGTAATTGATGGTAATATGAGCATTTATATAGCGCCTGCTGTGTGCCAAGCCCTTTGCTAAGCATCTTACAACTCTTATCTCATTGGATCCTCCCTACAACCCTGCTGATAGTCATTGATGGTAATATGAGCATTTATTTAGCGCCTGCTGTGTGCCAGGCCCTTTGCTAAGCATCTTACAGCTCTTATCTCATTGGATCCTCCCTACAACCCTGCTGATAGTCATTGATGGTAATATGAGCATTTATATAGCGCCTGCTGTGTGCCAGGCCCTTTGCTAAGCATCTTACAGCTCTTATCTCATTGGATCCTCCCTACAACCCTGCTGATAGTCATTGATGGTAATATGAGCATTTATATAGCGCCTGCTGTGTGCCAGGCCCTTTGCTAAGCATCTTACAACTCTTATTTCATTGGATCCTTCCTACAACCCTGCTGATGGTAATTGATGGTAATATTAGCATTTATATAGCACCTGCTGTGTGCCAGGCCCTTTGCTAAGCATCTTACAGCTCTTATTTCATTTGGTTCTCACAACAACTCTGCCAAGTAGGTGCTGTGATCATTCCTATTTTATAGATGAGGGAAATGGGCAAACAGAGGCTAAGCGACTTGTCTAGGGTCACATCGCTAGCATGTGTCTGAGGCAGGCTTTGAACTCAGGGCTTCCTGACTCCAGGCCCCTCAGCTCCCCATAACCACCCCCAATACTGCTACTGTCTCGATGTTGCTAGTGAAAAAAACTGTGACAGAGCCACAGAGTCACAGTCACAAAGCTCGTGAGAGTCCAAGGCTAGATTCAAACTCAGGTCTTCCTGATTCCAAGTCACGTCAGTCAGTAAACACTTATTAAGCACCTACTGTGTGCCAGTTGCTGTGCTAAGTACTAGATATACATGGAGAGAGAGAGGCAAGAGACAGTCCCTGCTCTCAAAAAGCTCACAGTCTTATGAGGGAGGAGTCCAGCTCTAGACCTCTGCTGCCTTAAAAATATATTATTATTATTAATGGTCTTTGTTTTTTCCACTGCCCGCTCTGATCACTTTCCACCCCAACATTATTATCCCAACCAGAACACTCTCTTGTATTCTGTGTTCTCTCCTCTGAAACTGCCACCACCCTGGTATAGGTCATGTAGCATAAGGTGTAAGACTGAAGAAGTAGAGGAGGCCAGGTCATGAAAGGCTTTGAATGGAAAGTTAATTTATATTTTATCTCTGAAGCCATAGAAAGTCAGTGGAGTTTATTGAGTACATGTGTGTGCATAGTGGAGGTGGGAGGAATTTGGACATGGCAACTTGGTCACATCTATATTTTAGGAAGCTCACTTTGGCATCTGAGTAGAGGATGGTTTGGAGTGGGAAAAGACTTCGGTTGCAATAGTCCAGGTGTGAGACCATGAGGACCCACATGGGGTGGTGGCAGTGTCAGAGGAGAAGAGGAGGCCTATTCGGGAGATTTCACAGCGGGGGTGAAATTCACAGGCTTTGGTGACAGACTGGATATGAGGGGTAAGAGAGTGAGGAGTCAAGGATGGCACCTAGGCTTTCAAGCCAGGTGATTGAGAGGGGAGTGGTATCCTTGACAGGAGCAGAGAACATAGGAAGAAAGGGGAGGGAGAAGATAATGAATTCAATTTGGGGTATGTTGAGTTTAAATGTCCATAGGACATCTAGTTTAAGTTGTCTAACGGGCATTTAGTCATGCAAAACTGGAGATCACTGGTAAGGTGAGGGCTGGCTGAGTGGATTTGAATGAAAACAAAATGTTTGTAATAAAGTAGGCCCATCAAAGTGGAGTGTAGATAAAGGAGTATGTACCACTCACTAATTTATTTTTTAAGCTGAAGAGAAATGAATGATTTGGGATAAATTTGGGCAAAAAAAGAACATACCATTCTTTAAGTGAAATTGCAAAATTTTTAACACAAAGCTAAATTAGAACATCTTAATTTGTTTTACCATTCATTTACAGGTTTATTTCATCCATTTTGATTAAGAAAACTGTGGAAAGTTAATGCCTTCCACAAGGTAACAAAACACTAGGTAGTGGCACCTGTCAATTTTCCTGTCTTGCTTTGCAGAGAATTTGAAATGCATTTCTCTGGATGTTCTGTCACACATGTTTGAATGAATCATGGAATATTTTCATCCACTGGTGTTTTTCTACATATTTCTTTACAAACTCTTCAAAGTTCTTACGGAATTTTTTATGAAGAAAACTCCTTAGAGTTTTCTTCAGCTTGGTCAAACCAAAGTGGGTGGTCATGCTGGGGGGGTGGAGGAGAGGAAGGGAAGAGGGAACAGGGGGAGTGCATTCATCAGTGCTATGAGGGTTTGAATGACTGGTCAGTTTGAGGTGCTGACTAGTTTTCAGCACTAATTACTGGCAGACACAACTGCCCATTTTCATCAGTGTTAGTGTTAGATTTTTGTTTTAAATGTGATCCTAAATGGTTTGAATGAATTCTCTGCTGGGAAATTGGTTTCTGTTCTGAAGTCTTTCTTATATAGAAGGTTGTCAGAAACGTAAATAAATCTTTGCTAAGTCAATAAATTAGCTTCATCAACTTAGATGTTAAGGAAGTTTTTATTACATATTGTTGGATTTCTTAACATTAGCCTCCTACTGTCTGTCTTCAGTCCTAGGTTTTTATGGATGAAATAGTTTTGAAGATGACAGTCTTATAGGTTGAAGTTTATACCTTTCTCCTTCAGTTCTTTTTATTTTTTTCATTTTTGAAATTCTTGAACTTTTATTTCTTTAAATGTTAGTATTAGTTTTCCTAATTCTGTGAAGTAACTCCTTAGTTTTTTAGAGCACTATATCTTTTAATTAATTTAGATAATACCATGAGACCTTTGTCAAGTTATTTCCTCTTGTTTGTTGTTAATGATGTATTTAAATACTAATCATTTTTGTGGATTTATATTGTACCCTACCACTTGCTGAGGTCGTCAGTCATCTGTGCTGGCTACTTTGTTGATTCTCTAGACACTTTTCTTGGGG
The DNA here is from genome assembly GCF_028372415.1 of Notamacropus eugenii. Taxonomy (NCBI): domain Eukaryota; kingdom Metazoa; phylum Chordata; class Mammalia; order Diprotodontia; family Macropodidae; genus Notamacropus; species Notamacropus eugenii. The sequence goes on along the minus strand of NC_092875.1, from coordinate 417,061,045 downwards.
GATGGGAGGAAGAGTTGGGGGGGGCACCCAGGCAGCAAGTACTACAGCAACCACCCATTCTTGCTGATCCCTAAGGCTGATCAAGTCAAGTCAACAAGCATTTATTAACTAAGTTCTATGTGCCAGTCACTGTGCTAAGTGCTGGGGATACAAAGAAAAGCAAAAGGCAGCCTCAGTCCTCAAAGAGCTTACAATTGAATGGGAAGGCAACACGCGAACAGCTCTGTGCAAACAGATATGTAGAATACATTGGAGATAATATCAAAGAAAGCACTAGTAACAAGGGAGACTTGGAAAGGCTTCTTCCAGAAGGTGGATTTTAGCTGAGACTTGAAAGCAGCAAAGCAGCAGGGTCCAGGCTTCCCTTCAGTCAGGGGTGAAGGTGGGATCTGGTTGGCATGGTGCCAAATGGAGACTTGGAAGTAACTGCATATGTAGCTGTAACCTCTGGGAGACTGGGCTGATGTGCACAGCACCCCAGTAGGCAGCAGTAATTACCTTGTTGTGATTCTTTTCCTTTCTTATTATCTTTGTTTATATGGCTCGTTTCTTAATGTTTTGAGATGGTGGTAAGGAGCTGCAGTTAGAACATCTCACTGTCTTCTGGCCAAGTCTCCTCGTTAGGCATCTTCAAACAAAGTGTGTTTCCATTTGTCAGACATGTTATAGAGGGGAATCTTGATCAGGTGCTGGTTTAACTAAACCTTCATCTAGTTGGAGGTCCCTTCCAACCAAAACTTCCTTCCTACAAAGATAGAAAAAAAGAATTTATGAAAGGAAATTAAAATTATCTTATTCAAGCATATATAATTCCCATTTCTTTCACATCTTGAACTTTTCTTCCATTCTATGAGCTCATAAAGTAAAAAGAAATCCTGCCTCCCCCATTCCTACATAATCTCATGTAGTTTTATAGCTTTAACCTGTTGGAGATATTGGGAAACCGGGGATATGTTTCCTAGTGTAAGGTTCTCTGAGTTAGGAGCGGAAAGGTGGATAAAAGAGGTAAACTTCCACCAAAGGTGAACAATTTCTCCCTTCCTTCCTCCTTTCCTTCCTGCCGTTTTCCCTTTCTTTCTTGCTTGCTTATTTCATAGGAATTAAAGTTCTTAAAGTCTAGTTCATTAATGGCATTTATGAAATGACTCAAATAAGAAAAAGGACCATTTTAACAAAGAACCAGGAACAAAATCATGGCCAATGTTTGGGGAATGGCTGAACAAATTGTGAAACTGTGGTATCTTGATATAATAGAATGCTACTGCCCAGTAAGAAATATCAAATACTAAAAATTCAGAGAAACTTAGGAAGACAGTAGGAACTGGTTGAGAATTAATTAGGCAGATCCAGCAAAAAAAATTTATATTATGTACACAACAAAGTAAAAGAAAGCAGTACTGAAGGACTTCAGAACTCTTATCAGAGCAATGACCCACCATGATTTCAGAGGACTTCCAATGAAGCACACACACCTCCCTCTTCTCAGTAAAAAGGTGGCAGAATGTAGTTGTTAAATGAGGCACACATTTTCACGTGGTCCATGGCTTGATTCTCTTTTTTCTTTTCTTTTTTTTTTTTGGCTGAACTGTCCATCTTTGTCACCAGGGTTCTTTCTTTTCTTCTTTGTGTGGAGAGGGGTTGGGAGGTGGGACTGCAATGTTTTGTTTTGTTTTAGTTTTTTAAGAGCATCAGTAAAATATTTATTTGAAAAAAGAAAGGTAACATTAAAACATCAAGTTTCTTTTCTTGTATAGTTTTTTTGAACAAGGATGATAATGAAATGTTCCAAATATTTCTTTGTAGTCATTCTCCTATCAACTAAAATATAACTGAGATATTGCTGGCATTCATCTTTCAAGAATAATCCCTCTCGATGAATAATTTCACTCCCTAATTGAGTAAGAAGGATCTTCCATATCAAATAAAAATTAATCTGTTAGTTAAGGCCCTTCTCTGAGTACTCATCTAGGACATGGAAATGACCCTAGATTCTGCAAGACTGTGCTAATGGAGTGCAGGCCATGGTCCTGGAAGTAGACTATGCCTGATTTCTCAGGACCAGTCTAAATACTGAGATTCTTAACACCCATGTGTTTCCCACTTGGACAAACTGTGAAGCCAAGAAAATCATAAATTATCCCCGAGTACCATACAACCCCTTCCACTTCTAGACTAATGGTGGCAGAGGGGTAGAAAAGCAGGTATAGTGTACAAATAAATCCTCTGTAAAAGCTGACCTCACTGCCACTCTCTAAATATGAGGTCTTTGTCCAGGTGACAAGTAGACAGGTTACTGGAGGACAGTTCTGGAGATGCTGCATGGGAGGTTTCACTCAGATCAATCCTGTTATTTACACTATGAATGAAACCAGAAAACAGTAGGAAGTTGAGCTAAATAGCAAGATGACTCACAAATTCTCCTTGGAGAAACAAATAGTTTTTGACAGAGTTCATTTTATTTAGAGCCATTGTGGCTCTAAGGCTGGTAGGCTTGGTCAGTCAATCATTAAACATTTATTAAGTGCCTACTATGGGCCAGGTAGCTGGGTGGCACAACAGTAGAGTGCCAGGCCTAGAGTCAGGAAGGCTTATCTTCATGAGTTCAAATCTGGCATTATATACTTAATAGCTGTGTGACCCTGGGCAAGTCACTTAATCCTGTTTGCCACAGTTTCCTCATCTGTAAACTGAACTGGAGAAGGAAATGGCAAAATACTGTAGTATCTTTGCCAAGAAAATCCCATATGGCATCACAAAGAATCAGACACAACTGAAAACTCTAAACAACAACATGAGCCAGACACAGTTCTAAGTGCTGGGGATACAAAAAAAGACAAAATACAGGCCCTGTCCTCGAAGAGCTTATAGTAAAAAGGAGTGGACAACAAGCAAATACGTACAAACATGTACAGGATAAATAGGAAATCATTTTAAAAGGGAAGAAGTTTCCTGTAAATGACGGGATTTTAGTTGGACTTATGGAAGTCAGAGAGGTCAGTAATCAGAGTAGAGAAGGGAGAGGATTCTGGATATGGGGGACAGCCAGAAAAAATGCCTGGAGCCAAGAGATGGAGTATCTTATTCATGAAAAGCCAGGAGGCCAGTGTCACTTAGAAAGTATGGAAGTTAGGAGGTGGCTACGTTATGAAGAGCATTGAACACTAGTCAAGATTTTGTTTTGTTCCTAGAATTTATAGAGAGTCACAAGATTTTTTTGAGTAGACTGGCATGATCTAGTCAGAGGAAGAACATGATGACCCTGAAGAGGTGCAGACTCTTTTTAGTGGCTGGGGCTTTTGTATAATCATTCTGATTCACTATTTGATAATGGCAAACTAGAGTATAAGCCACCAGCATCTCACATCTGCTTAAATACTATAGTTCTTAGCGCTGGCCTCTGTTCAGAGAAAAGAAAGCCTTGACGTAAAATCCTCTCTGTATTCTCAGCTCAGGAAATAAGAAAAAAGAAAAGGAATGACTAAAAATTTCTCCTAATATCTGATTTTTTTTAATACACTATCCATATTGGCCTCGATACTTTACTGAAGAATTCACTGGGATTCCAGAACAAAGGACTCCATTGCTCTAGACTTCCAGTATCACTAAGGTAGGACAAAAATTAAACTGCTAGACTGTGCTGGATATTCCCAAGTTCTTTGACTCCAACACAAATGAGCAAGTGTTTAAGCTTTGCTTTTCCTGAGAAAGACATTTTCCCCTCATAAATTCCTGTCCTGAATGCAGAAAGCTTAGAAATTTGAGCAGCCCTAACAGAAAACAGTGATGAAGAGATTAATCCTATTCCTGAACCAGCTTGTGAGTCTAATGCTCACAGTGCTTCCAGATCTTCAGACAAAAAGAAAAAGGCCACCAAGATGACAAATGAAGAAATTGTAAAGAAATTAATAACTATGGTCAGCATAGGTGACTCCATATAGAATGTAATATAGATAACCTTCTACCATAGATTGCCTGACCGGCTCATGATGTGGATAGATAGTTGCCTGACCTAGAATCTGACCCAGCCTGTTCCCAAGGTAATTGTGATTTCTGCCTTTGTGGAGAGCAGGAGAGCCATGGGTGAATTTCATTCACTGGTGGTAAACCATTTTTGGCAGTGCCAATGAGACGGTAGGAAGGACTTTCTTTTCTGGTCCTTAGCTTGATTGCAGCACCCACAGATACAATTGCCAGGCTATATTTCCACAGAGGTTGCTTCCCAGGATGATGGCCATGAGATCTGTACTGAAGGCAAGTTGGGTGGTTTGGGGGATGCTGCTGTCTCCAGGTCCTTTGGGCTTATCCGCCTGTTTGGGTGGAAGTGAGTCAGCATTTGGTGGCAGTGCTAAGGGAGAGTGGGCCCCTTCTCCACTCTGATTTCTTATTGTTGGCTGTAGGGACTGGACAGAAAACAGGGCCTGTGGTCTGGAAAACACTGGTATTCTCAAAGGACCCCAAGAGAGAGTTAGGCTACAGCTTGTGCTGGGGGAGTCAAACCACCATTACCTTCCCAAATACCTGGAGAGAGACAGCCAAGGATCTTAAACCTAAGAGCCTTGAAAATTGATGTTCCCATTGGTCCTGCTTCTAACTCAATCACCGTCCTGGGAAGCAACTTCTTTAGAGAAGAGGCCAGCTGTCCCTGTTACCTGTAGACCAACTGCTACCTATAAGGCAAGGAAGCCATAGTAGCTGAAGCAGCGAAGCACCCTGAGGGAGTCTGTTTTTGGTGGTGGTTATAGAGATGCTGAAGGAATTAACGAATCAATAGATAAATAAGTTACTAAGTAAATGAATGAATGAATGGAAAGCAAGGAGCAATAAAACATTAAAATCACAAAGATCTATAGCCATATGAGAACATGCTCTAACTCAATGTTGATCAGACAAATGCAAATTAATACAATTCTGACAGGTAACTGATAATTGTTGGAAGGGATATGGGAAAACTGAGACTTTAATTCACTGTTGGTGGACTTAGGAGCTGATTCAGCCATTCTGTAGAGCAATTTGGAACTATACCCAAAGGTTATAAAACCATGCATTTCCTTTGACCTAGCAATACCACTTCTAGGTCTGTATCCCAAAGAGATCAAAAACAAAAAGGAAAGGGATTTATATGTACAAAAATATTTATAACAGCTCTTTTCTGTGGGTAAAGAATTAGAAGTTGAGGGGTAGCCCATCAATTGGGGAATGGCTGAACAAGTTGTGGTATGATTATGATGGAATACTACTGTCCTATAAGAAATGTTAAGCAAGATACTCTCAAAAAAACCTGGAAAGACTTGCATTGACTGATGCAGAGTGAAATGTACTGTGTACATGTAACAGCAGTATTGTAAGATGATTGACTGTGAATGACTTCGCTATTCTCGGCAATGCATCCATCCAAGACAACTCTGAAGGACTTAGGATGAAAAAGGTTATCTATCCCCAGAGAAAGAACTGTTAGTGTATGAATACAGATTGAAGCATCCTTTTTTTTACTTTATTTTTCTCATGGATTTTTTTGGGGGTCTCTGTTTTTTTTTTTTTTTACAAGATGACTATTATGGATATATTTTGCCTTCTCAATGAGGGGGATGAGGAGGGAGGAAGGGAGAGAATTTGGAACTCAAAGTTTTAAAAACGAATATTAAAAATTGTTTTTACATGTAACTGGGGGAAAAATTCTAAATGAAAGTTAAAAAAGAATCACAAAAAAGAAAAAATTCAGGGGGGACACAAAGTAATTTTGCCACTTGTTAAATGTAACAGTTGTTCAATGCTATGTACAAGCACCTTTTCATATGCAGAAATATTTGTGTTGATTATTAAGTTAATAATAAAAAAAGGAGAAAAGCTTTTAAAATCTAGAGAATAAAAGCAAACCTAACAATGCAGTATAATTGTGAGCTATTATGATCAGGCTTTACCTCTTTTTTCTTCTCCTCCACCCCAAGGGCCTTTTGAGGCTCCTGAGGTAACAACTTATCTGATCAACTGCCATGTTCCAGTAATGTACTAATAGGAGAGTAGGATTTCCTTTCTGTAGTTTTTTTACTCTTTTGCATTAAATATTATTGTATTTTCTAGAAATATGAATGAAACTGGTGAAGCAGCTGTGAAAAAAATAAACATGGTGAATCTTGACAAACTTATAAATGACTTCTCACAAATAGAAAAGGTATGTAGAAGTACCATGCAATAGTATTTGGATTAAAGGATAAAAAGGGAACTATGGAATGGATGGAGAAGGGAATGTGAAAAGGAAAGAGAGAAATGGATGTGATAAACAAAATATAGGAAAGGAATTGATACAAGCCTGAAATGTACTTGAAGTGAGGCCTTGGTCAAGTAAGAAATGCTTCAAGATCAACCTTTCAGCCCTCTTTGCATCTGACTCTTATCCTTTCTTATCTTTCCATTTTTTTATTTCCATGGAAGGCTAGGTGATATAATAGAACACAGACTAAGAGAACAGAGGCATGAGTGCCAGCCCAAGCTCTGGGGCTGCCTAGCTGTGTGACCTAGGGAAAGTCTTTTAATTTCTCCAAGCCTCATTTTTCTCTTTTACTAGTGAACGGTAAAGGAACAAGTAAGACTACATTACCTCTCAAGATCTTTCTAGGTTATAGCCCTGTGGTCCTTTTCATTTGCCACTTTCCTTTTCATTTCGTCTTCCCTTTCCCTTTCTCTTTCCTGATAGTCATACTTTCTTCTCATTCCCTGATCTTCTCTTTTCCTTCTATCATTGTTGTAATTCAAGACTGCCCATTTCTATACAGATTTTTCTAGAAATTTGTGTTTTGCTGAAGACATCATCTTGTATTATCTCAAGTGCCTCAGATAAAAGGGGGCAGCCTAGTCAGCTGTAGAACATACAACCTTTACATACCCCTTTCACTTTTTAGTGTTTAGTATCAAGTCCTCATTTCTGAAAAGCCCAAGAAGCATCTTGCTTAAGGTAAAAGAATTAAGATATAATTTTGATTTTTCATTAAACTAAATACATTTTATTTTCCATAGCGAATGTCAGAAATCAATTTAAAGAACAGCAAATTAGATATTCAGTTGGAAAAGACTAACTCCTTGCTAAAATTGATGCAGTCCAAAGAGAACTCCATTAAGGAAGGTAAGTACTTATTTCCATAAGCAAATTCTTTCTGACAAACATACTCACTAAAATTACTTATTAAATTTCTGAGTGGAGAATGAGAATGACTAGTTGTAGAGGCCAAATGTGAGATAGATCATTTAGTAAAGGAAAACACTGCACTATACAAATGGCTCAGATCTAACTGTGCAGTGAGAGAAGATCAGGGGGTTGTGGTGGGCTATACGCTAAATATGAACAAGTAGCAGGGTACTATAAGATTTATAAATAGAATGGATATATGAAGTAGACTTCCTTTGAAATCACTCATGTCTAGGCTTTTTTGGCAAAGAGCAAATGTAAAATAACACTTCTGATTTTTTGCAAACATACTGGTACTTGTACATCCCTATGAAGGTGGTCCCCTTTATGTTACTCATTTTGCGAAGTTATGGATTGCCTCAATGATGCCACCATTACTCAAAGTATTTTTGGAACTCTTTTTTGAATTGTCATTAGAGACTCCAATACATTTTCTTGACTGTTTTAATGAGTAGTCAGTATTCATACTTTGAAAATGGACCTGATATTTGGAAACAGCTTAAAGTAATGCATGATTAGGTCAATAAAGAAATTTGATGACCAAGCTATTGGGGACAAAAAAAACATGATGTGAGATGCATTAATCTGGTTCTGCATTTCAGGAAACAGAAACAGTCACACCCAACTCCAGTCAAACTACAGGACTTATTAATGGCATAAAAACCACTGATAAGATATTTGGCCAAATAAGCTGCAGCCTTTTAAAATATACCTCTCTAGGACAAGGAGACTCCCAGGTTCCATTGATCTGCCAATCATGAGTATGTCAAATAAGGAGAAACATTGGAATCAATGGATTTCTTTTCGTGTCTGTGGCTTCACTTTCAGACTAGCTATTTTGGTTTACCTATTGGCCCTTCTTTTTCTAAGGGAAATTCTAGCCAGTGTGCATCAAGAACAATTTTCCACTTATTTTGTATCTTTTTAATCCATTACTCCAGGGATTGATCTGCTACTTGCCTTTCTACCACCTAGATTTCTAGCTTTTCATTGGCCACTTCCAAAACAGAATGCAACATACAATACTTTCAATATTTCTAAAAAGATATTTATTGTTAACAATAGGAAACTAACAGGAAGTAAAGCAAACAAAAACCCACATCCTACATAATGCTACTTCCTTTTTTCCCTTAGACTTTATAGAGAAAGACAAAGTCAATAATCAATAGTAGTAAATCTTTATTTAGCACCTAGTATGTGCCAGACACCGTGCTAAGCACTGAGGATACAAATATGAAGAAAAGAAAGACAGTTTCTGGCCTCAAAGAGGTCAGTGTCTAGTAGGGAAACCCCAAGCAAACAAAAATGTCCCAACAAGCTATATTCAAAATAAATAGGAAGTCGTTAAAAGAGATAAGGCCCTAGAATTTAAAGATATTGAGAAGGGCTTCCTTTAGAAGGTGGGATTTTTTGGAACTTAAAGGAAGCCAGCAAATAGAGATGGAGAGGGAGAGCATTCCAAGCATGGGGGACAACCAGAGAAAATGCTGAGCCAAGGCAATAGAGTGTCATGTTCACAGAACTGCCAGGAGGGTGGTGTTCCTGCCCTGAAGAGTACATGGCAGAGAGTAAGGTATAAGAGCACTAGAAAGGTAGAGAGCAACTAGGTTATGAAGGGTTTGGAATACCAAACAGGATTTTATATTTGATCTTAGAAGCACCAAGGAGCCACTGGAATTTACTGAGGGCAGAGTTGGGTGGGGGTTAGAGGGGGTGGGGAAGAATGTGGTTGGACTTGTGCTTTAAGAAAAATGCTTTATGTATTGAGGTCATAGTTTAATAAATGTATTTTTCAGTGTTTGTCAGTGTCTATGTTAAACTCCCAATACTGGTGTATATTGAATTACACACAAAATTATTTTGGAATTTTGCCACATTAGTCAAGTTCATTAGTTACCAGCTCACTTATTTCTGCTCAGTAGTCCCAGGTGAAAAGTTTCCTTTCCATCTATTTTTTTGGGGGGGGAGGGGAGACCAAGGTACTTGTAGAAGTTTCTAATTTGCTGTTGTAAAACTTGAGCTAAAATATTAGGAAAGTAACTATTGGGAATTTCCAAACATTGTGGTAATATAAATAAGATTGGGAAAACTAAACATTGCTTTTTAGTTTTTTATTAGTATGTATTTCATTATATAAAGAAGAATGGAAAAAGAAGATTGTATATGACATTGTGAAACCCCATTACTTAGAAATTGTTTTTTCAAATGTGTATTAAATTCAACATGATAGTTCCAATGCTGCTTCCTTCTGTCCCCTTCTGTTCTTCTCTCTGCTCTATTTTGTGTATTTTAAATGTTTCATTAATACTCTTTTGTTCCTTCTTTTAGTATCACTATTGAAATCTTTCTAACCCCATTCCCAAATTTTCAACCATCCCCCATTTTAAAAAAGTCTCCCTTAAAATAAATAAATAGAGTTAAGCAAAACAAATCTGTGCATTGGCTGGGATGGCAGATCTTCCACTGCATTACATCCCTGCCATGAGGTAGGAAACATGCTTCATTATCAGTCTTACAGAGTTGTAATTGATCAATCAATCAGTGAACAAGTATTTATTAAGTGTGTGCTATGTGCTGGAGAAACAAGGTCAAGCATTAAATTAACTCTGTTAACATGACCTTCTATATCTAGGTCATTTATCTATTTGGAGTTTATTATAGAATATGGAGTGAGACTCTGATCTAACTCAAATTTTTGCCAAACTACTTTCCATTTTACTTAGAAGTTTTTGTCAGATAATAAGATAGAGTCCTTACCCCAAGAGCTGCAGTCCTTGGTTTTATTGAACATTCTGCTATTCTGATTGAATATTTTGGGGTCTTGAGGACTTGCCTAATCTGTTTCACTGATCAACTTTTCTATTTTTAAACCAGTACTAAATAGTTTTGATGATTACTACTTTCAAATATTGTTTAAGATCTGCCAGGTCCTGTTCCTTTCCACTTTTAAAAATTATTGAGCTGCTTGGCATTTTGATCAGATGAATTTTGTCTTTTTTGTCTAGTTATATAAAATAAGTCTTTGGTTATTTGATCAGTATGGCACTGAATATGTCAATAAATTTAAATGGTACTGTCATTTTTATTATATTGCCACAGCCTATCCATGGCAATTGACATCTCTTTAATTATTTAATTATATCTTTATTTTTATAAAGACTTTTGTAGCTATACCTATATAATTCCTATGTGTTTTGGTAATTAAATTCCCAGATATTTTATACATTCTGTAGTTATTTTAAAAAGAATTCCTTTTTTAAAATCTTTCCCTCCTAGGTTTTGTATGTATGTATGGCAACGTACAAAAAGGTTGATGATTTATTTTATACATAAATGTTTGTTGAATTCTCAGATCTATTTATCCAGCCTTAACCTCTCTCCTAACCTCCAGGCTCACATCTTCTAATGCCTGTTGACATCTTAAACTAGATGTCTTGTAGATATATCAAAAAAAATCTCAAAATTAATAACAACAGCAACAATAGCTATTTTTATAATGCTTAGGATGTGCCAGGCACCATGCTGACACCTTACAATTGTCATCTCACTTGATCCTCACAGGAGGCCTGGAAAGTAAATGCTGTTTTTATCATCATTCTGCAGATAAGGAAACTGAGGCAGACAGGTTTAAATGATTTGCCCAGGCTCACCCAGCTAGTGTCTAAGGCCAGATTTGAACTCAGGTCTTCTTGACTCTGGCCCAGTACTCTGTCTGCTGTACTGCCTAATTCCCCTAAAATGAACTCATCCTCTTCTCCCCAAACCTTCCCTTCTTCCTTACTTCTTTATTATTGTTGTAGGTAGCATCATACACCTATTTACCAGGCTTCCAACATAGGTGTCACCCTTGATTCCTCACTCACAATCACTCCCCATATCCAATCATTTCTACCTTGGGGACATCCATAACATCTGGCCCCTTCTTTCCTCTGACGTTGCCCCCTCACTCTTGCACTGTTTGGGTGACCTGCTGATGGGTCTTCTTGCTTCGCTTCTTTTGCCACTCCAGTTCTTTTTCTTGTATTATTGCTATAGCTAGGATTTTTAGAACTCTATGAAATAATAGTGGTAACAGAAGGAATCTTTAATTCACTCCTGAGCTTATTAGAAAGACCTCTATCTTTTCTCTATGACAAAAAAATACTAACTTTTGTTATTAAATAGATGTTATTTTGATATTAAGGGTCCTTTTGTTGCTATACTTTATAAAAATATTTTTACATAAAAGAATGTTTTCTCAAAAAAATTTTAGCATTTGTTTACACAATTTTGATTTTTCTTGTTTTTGTTATTAATAATATGATCTTTTGTGTTTATAGTATTCCTAATTTTGAATTAACCCTGAATTCCTAGTATGATTTCAGCTTGATCATAGTATATCATATTTTACTATGTTGTTGTATCCTCTTTGCTAATATTTTATTCAACATTTTGTATCAGTATTCATTGCAGGCGTTGGTTTATAGTTTTCTTTGCTTTCTCTTTATCCTATGCTTTATCTCTCATTGGTTTAAGTATCAGGAAAAAGATTGGGCTTTTTTTTGCCATAATTTTCAGGAAGTCTAGTGATTCTTAAATTGTCTCCCCTTGATGTGCTTTCCAGGTCAGTCGTTTTTAATCATAGATGCCTTACATTTTCTTCAATTTCCCAATCTTTTGATTTTATTCTAATATTTCTTATTATTTCATGGAGACATTGAGTTTTGAATTTCCACCAAAATTATTTCAATTCTAAATTTTTATCACTTGCTTTATTTCTTTTCATCATCATGCTTGTAATACTTGTGGCTGTATCACCAAGGCAATACTCACAGCACCGATGATGACCATGAATATGCCGGTGTCATTCTCAATCACAAAGTATAACAGACTCTCCATATAGAAGGCAGAAGAAAAGCATTTTCCAGACACCAGAGAGCTAAATCCCAGAACCAGGAAGTTAAATCAGTCATGGTGACCAGGAAGTTAATAAACATGATCATAACAGGGGGCAAAGATGTTCCCTAGCCTCCCCCCTCTGCCCGGGCCTCCTCACAAGCAAACAAACACTCAGGGACCTAAACTCTGCCTGCCTTTGGCCTCTCTCCTCTGTCCCAACCAACTGTGCTCACTCACTTCCTCCCTGTTCTGCTCCCCCCTCCCTGTTCCACCTGTTCATCAAGCTTCTCCCACCACGTGTGACTTAGGCTTCCAGGTAATTCAAGCAGATTATATGGGCCTATTAATGAATGAGAAAAATCTTTCCATATAAATTACTATTACAGTGGCTAAGCAATTGTTTTTCTCTACAATTTTCCTTATACACGTAAAGTTGCCTTTTTCACCTCAGATTATCTTTTTCATGTCTCTAAATCCACAGCATGTCTTTCACATTTGATGTCTTCTGTTTACTCATGTTTTCCTTCTTCATGTTTGATGTTGTCTTCTGATGACTCATACTTTCCTTGGCATAGCATCTTATTCAACATTTATAAGCATCTTATTATTTCTTAGGTTTTAGACTGATTTTTCTTGTGTCAGCTATATCTCCCATATTTTGCTGGATTTCTGCTATCTTTAAAGCAGTTCTTGATTGAAAGAGGAAGCTTAATTCTTTTATCCTTTGATATTCTTTTGTTGGGATATGTATAGGAGACCTGACCTCCTCTGCAACCTTTATGTCATGGTCTTAACAAACAGCAAATATGAGATAATAGAGTAGGAAGTTGGTCAGAAAGTCCCTCGTTGCCTGGAGAGGTGAGGGGAAGGTGAAAAAGGAAAGAGGGAGGAAAATACACCTGGATAATCCAACCATGTCACTTCCAGTAGCAGAGGTAGATAGTACTTGTTCAAGGAATACTGCTTTTATATCTTTCATAAGCATAAAGTTAAAGATTTCCAGTGGATAGAATCATACTTGGGAAAACAAATTTATTATTGTTTCCTCTTTTAAAAAATTATTTTAATTCCAACAAAGTGAATTCTAGAAACAGTTATTATTTCTCTTAGTACATAGAAAGCATTTAATAAATGTTTCATCCACTTATTCACCAGAGACATAGTGGTCCTAAAGACAGAAAAACCTGGGCTAAATGACTGCCTCAGTTGGCTTTTGGCTCTGCAAACATGGACAAGTAATTTACCCTCTCACTGATCCCAGACAATTCTCTAGGTCTGGGTTATAGATGATTTATGTTAGTGGAGGGGGTTTCCACACTGGTAATTCTCTAGGCTGATGAACTCACCACTTCAGACAAAACAAAAACAGCAAAAATATTTTAATTCAGAGGGCAGACATTCCAGTTCATATGAGGAAGCAAATTAATAGGATTTGGGTCATAACATAAAACATTAAGTAGTGACTGGGGCCCAAGGAGTCTATAAGGCAGACTTAAAATCCTTCATTTTGGTGGTCTTTATTGTGGTCTTTATCACGCTATTTCAAGCTAATGAGTTTCTCACTCCCCCCTTCAGGAACAGTAAGACTATGCTGGGAAGGTATCTGCATAAAATTGTTAGTATATCCTAATCATTGCGTGTTCAACTGGGCCAATACACGTTGACTTTAACTAAGGCACCAGAACATGGTAAACAACATTGACAAGCTCTGCTGAGTTGTGGTTCATTTGTTTCTGTCATGCAAACATCATCCCAGCTGTGGGCACACCCACTATTCTTCCATATGCGTATATATTGTTCTTAATAAAAAATGAGGATACTAGTCAAAAAAATGAATTCTGGAAAATTAATGATGATAATTACTATTCATAAAAAATTATTCATAGTTTTAATTTGGTAAGTTTATTATATGGCAACATTTATATAGAACTAAATTTGCATTCTAAAAATTTTATAAACTCTAATTACTAATTTTCAACTTTAAATAATGTATCTAAACATTATTAAAACATTTAAATTAGCTCCACATCTTCCCTCACTTAAATTTTATACAGTTACTAATTTAAGAATCATGATATTTTATTGAATTTTATTGATTAAAAGAATACCAAGTCTGTAATCCATGGAGGTGAGGAGTGTGTGTGAATGCTTTAGACAGATTCTCACTGGTAATCAAAGTTCCTGGCACATAGTAGCTAGTTAACAAATACCTGTGGAATTGAATTAAATTTAGTTGAATTAGTCTTATACTCACACTGAAAGGAATTGGAAGGAGGAAACTGATATAACCCTTGGAACCTGAAACTGTAGCAAGAACAATCTCGATTTCACAGAAAATTCACAGAAATTTAGGTGCAGAAAAGAAGCCCCATCAGATGCTAAGGGTCACTGAGTTAGACATAATTATTTTGGGGTGTGGATACACTGACCAAATCTGTTAATTACCAAGTAACTTATTCTGCCCATTGATGCCTGATAAAGAATTCTCTGGACAACCATCATCTGGAGCTGAGTCCTCTACAAAAATCTTTCACCTAGGATAAGCATAACCCCAGTCTATAAAGTAACAGCCCATTTATTTCTGCTGGTAAGACTGCTCTGATTTGTTGAATTCATATATAATAAAAAGAGAAGAAATCTTTTCATTATGCTTGGAAACTTAATCAAAAGTTTTTGCCCCTCCAAAGGTAATTTTGTTTCAATAGATTTTATTTTTAGTTTGAAATCAAAAACCTAATTCTATTGTATACATTATTAAAGTATTTATTTTGACATTACTGTGGCTGACCCTTCCCCCTCCCAAATAATTGAGAAAAAGAAAGAGGAAAAATACTCTCATAATAAATAAGCATATTCAGGCAAAATTAATGTACACAGTCATGTCCAAAAATCCAAAAATGTATGTGTTTATACTTTGCGTCTCTCACCTCTTTCAGGAGGTGGGTAACATGTTTCATTATAAGTCCTCTGGAAATATGATTAGTCATTACTTTGATCAGAATTCTTCAGTTTTTCAGAGTTGCTTTTCTTTATCATGTTGTTGTTCTTATACAAATTGTTCTCCTGGTTTTGCTGATTTCAGTCTACATCAATTTGTACTACCTAGGATTCTGTGAAATAATCTCTTTTGTCATTCCTGATGGCATAATATATTCATGCTCTCACATTTTTTTAATGTTTTGCTTTCATACACCAGTTTGTTCAGTCATTCCCCAGTTGTCTAAGAGAATCTAGTTCTAAGAGATTCTAGTTCTTTTATTTCCTTATTTTCCTTTTCTTCCTTTCTACCCCTTTAATTCTCTCTTCAGCATCAGAAAATTTGTTTTACTTGTTATTATTCCTTCCTCAGTATTGTTCTCCATCTTAATCTCCAATTCCCGTCCCTGTTTCTACACCAATCTCTGCCTCTCTCTGTTTCTCCCCCCCTCTCCCTTTCCGTGTGTGTGTGTGTGTGTGTGTGTGTGTGTGTGTGATCTGATGCCTACTACCTCAATCTTTCTCTGTATTTGTATATTCTTCTTATGTACCCCATTATAGAGAAATATCAAGTACTTTCTCCCTTTTGTTTTTCTCTTCTAGTGTACTCTACCTTTTACTTTCCCTTTTCCCTTCTTCAAACTCTCAGAATAGAACCTTACTTCCTACAGTAACCTCCACCACCTCCCAGGGTTAGGCTCCCTGGATTTTCCAGTTTTGGGCACTGTATTTTCAGGACCCTCTCTAGCATCTCAGGACAGCCTGTTAGAGAGTACATTGGGGAAAGGATTTTATACTGTTTGAATTATATGCTGCATAGGGCAGCTAGGTGGCACAGTGGATAGAGCTCTGGGCCTAGAGTCAAGAAGACTCATCTCCCTGAGTTTAAGTCTAGCCTCAGACGTTTACTAGCTGTGTGACCCTGGGCAAGTCACTTAACCTTGTTTGTCTCAGTTTCCTCATCTGAAAAATGAGCTGGAGAAGGAAATGGCCAACTACTCCAGTATTTCTGCCAAGAAAACCGCAAATGGGGTCACAAAGGAATTGGATAGGACTGAAAAACTACTGAAAACATAAAGTACCAATATTTAAAATCCAAGACATTGGTTAGGAATTTAGTATAACAAGCTCTTAGTTTGGAATTTGTTTATTTTCTCATTCCAAAATAATTACTAGGTTGCTAACCTATTCAATCAGGGCAACACATATCTTTCTAGTTTGATATTCATAGTTTAGTTTGGTAGGATGTTGACCCAAGAATAGTACTTTGACCTTAAATACTATAGAGATTAAGATTTACAAAGAGAAAATCAAAGCTATAATTCTTATATCCTGAATTATTCTGTACTTTAATTTGTGTTCTTTTTGTAGTATATCTTTTTTTAAGAAGCCTGTAGAAATATATGAGTTCACATTACAATATAATGTATTACAGGAGGTCCATCTTGTGTTCATGTTCTAAAATTACACATTTTTGAAACACTAAAATACTATATTTTTCTAGTATTTTGCCTCTATATTTGATTATTCTTGAGTCCAGAACTGAATCACTCTCCCTATAACCCAAGCATTTTCCATATGTACTAGAGCCTCACCTTAAAAAGGTATATAATCTATTGAATTAGGGGAATAAATTGACAAAGAAGTAAGGAAAGGAGGGAGGGAGGGAAAAAGGAAGAAAGGAAAGGGATAAATCAATATTAAGTATTATATTATTATACGTATTATAGTATTATATAAGTATTTATTAAGCACCAACTGTGTCCTGTCATATATTGCTAAGTGCTTTACAAAATATTACATCCTTTAATCCTTACAACAACCCTGGGAGATAGGTGCTAATATTATCCTCACTTTACAATGACAGAAACTGAAGCAGACTTGCTCAGGGCCACCTAGCTAGTAAATATCTGAGACCAAATTAGAATTGAAGTCTTCCTACCTCTGCCTAGTGCTTTATCCACTGAGGCACCAGCTGCCATAGGCTTATAATTGGCAGTTAATGCTTTGGCTCCTGGGGACATCAGGAAAATGAGAACAGCCTTCATTCCTCTGGGAAAAGATCAGTGATAGCAAGGCCTTGTATGTGTGTCGATTCTTTTTTTTTTGTTGCAAAGTATTCACATCTGTTGACTTATTTTAAGATAGTGTGTAGTGATTATATACGGGGCCTCTCTTCTTTCAAGGTAGAAAGTATGATCTTCTCCTCAAACTGGACATACTCACACTCAGCTTTATTGCTGTGGATTTACACATGGCAAAAATTTAGTGTATATTAACTACTAAGTCAGAGACTTAAGGATGAAATTACTTTTATGCTAAGGTCTTTTAAAACTACTAAGTTTGTTTTGAAGTTTTTAGTATTATAAACTGAGGTATTGTCATTATAATTAAATCTGTGTTAATTTATACCTCAGAAACCTTATGATTTCATGTATTAAAGTATTTATAGCCCTCTTTTTGTGGTAGCAAAGAATTGAAACTGAGGAGATACTCATCAGTTGGAGAATGGCTGAGCAAATTATGGTATATGAGAGTGGATGAGGAAAGGGGAAGGGAGAGAATGTGGAACTCAAAGCTTTAAAAATGAATGTTAAAAATTGTTTTTACGTGCAACTAGGAAATATGATCTATAGGCAATGGGGTATAGAAATGTATATTGCCCTACAGGAAAATGGAGGGGAAGGGGATGGGGGGGAGAAATGATATAAGGGAGGGTAAATTGGAGGAAAGGGTAACCAGAATACATGCTGTTCTGGGGTGGGGGAGGAGGGAGATGGGGAGAAAATTTGAAATTCAAAATTTTGTGGAAGTGAGTGTTGAAAACTGAAAAATAAATAAATTTAATTAGAAAAAATAATATATTTGATAATCAAAAAAGATATTCTGTCTTAAATATTGCAACAAAATATTTACAAAAAGTTAGTTTCAAATTTTACAAATGAATTTGTTCACTTTTATTTTTTTTAGAATGTACTACTTTTCAGAATGTGATAAATGGACTCCAAGAAACCATTGGAAATCAGTATGATTTGAAAGGTAAATTTTTAAATGTTACACTTTAGTTCGTTTCAACCAGGACAGATCTGATTTACTTTAGAACCTCTTAAAAAATGGAATCCATATCCCCAATAGCAATAAGGGCCCTTTAATTTGGCTTTATTTAGCTCTACTCTTTAAAACCACAAATGCTTGATATTTATAAGCCTTTTTAAAAGTATTAATAAAATATTTTAAGAAACTCAATGTTGTTTTAAGAGGCTCCATGTTGGGTCAGAGAGTGGCATCAGGGAACACTTCTAGGTTAATCAGAGCAAGTACTTTATGAGTTTCAAAAAATTAAAAGTATTTGTACACTGCACATTCTTAGTTCCTTTCATATGTCTGTGTATTCTTAAAGTAAAATGTTGGTGTTTAGAGATTACGTAATGGTAGTGATTGATATCTTCTCTATACAGTGGGTTTTGAGGGGTTTTGGTCATGGGCTGAGATCATATCTTATAAATATAACTTAAAAAACATTTGGGCCACACAACTGTCCTTGGCACAACTGCATGTGCCTTGTCATAGAAACCTCAAAAGTGGTCCTGCTCCAATCAAATAGGCAGACCAGTCAGTCATGCTTGCCCATTTCTGATTCAGTTACATGTCATCATGTCACTTGTTCTTTTCAGTTTAAATCAAACAATTTCTCGTACTTAAGCCATTGTTCTTACAGGCACCTCATATACTTGGGGCATCGCAAATTTCTTAAAGAATCAATTGGACAAGAAATTAATATGACCATAGGATTTATCCTCTTTTATTGGAAATACTTCTAATTATCTTCTCTTACCCTTTTCCCTTCCCTAAAGTTCCCTCCTGAAACATGAATGGAACCCAAAAAACATACATAGCAATTTGAGAGTTCCTTTTCCAGAATTCCAAAACCTATATTCAGTTTGGGGTAAATTATTAATTTATCAATAAATTAATAGAATTTTGAATGCCAAATTCCATGACTGGATTAAGTGGTTTCTTATGGCCTATCGTTTTAGAATTTGAGTGAATGTAAATGTTAAAGCTGTCTCAGGGTTTCTTTAAAAGCAACAATCAGGTACAGGTTCAAAGTAGAACCTTATAATGCCTTATAAAGTTCTGAATCTACATTAAACATCATTTTTTGTTTAAGGAATATTTAAAAGAATCATCACCTTTGCTTAAAAGAATGTCACATCATGTAATTGGGGAAAAAATAAAATATTATTTTAAAAAAGAAGAAAAAAAGAATGTGAGCTATCTCATAGATCTGTAAATAAGTTCATGTGTAACCATTAACTCAAGATGTGTAATAGTACCTGTCCATAAAATATATTAATTAGTAACATAATTTTTACTGCACTTATCCAGTGTGCTAAGCAAAGGTATGGCCACATGGTATAATAGAAAGTCTCCTCAATTACAGTCAGGAGAGAACTGGTTTCCAATCCTACTTCCTCTACTCACAAGCTGACTGACTTTGGACAAGTAAATCACTTACCTTTCTGAGCTTCAGTTTTCTCATCTGTTAAATGTGAATAGTAATAACTCAAGCACCTTCCTTACAAGATTATTATAAGGATCAAATGCAATAATATATGTAAAACACTTATAAACTTTAATATGTAATCTCAAGGACTGATTCAACTAACTTTGGGTATACCTTTCCATGCTAACTGCTCCATAGAAATGCTTTATTAGGAAGGACATTGTTCCCAGTAGAGGAGGACCTTTTTCCAGGTCAAGAAAAAGATCATACTGGACTTTGAAACTTCTTTAGAAAATAGCCCTACTTTTGTCATCTTAATTTCCTATCCTCTCTAAGCAGACGTTGATGGATTCTCAAAAGGACCACGTTTGTGACTGCTCCACAAGCTTTGGGGGGCCTTTTTATTTATACTGGATATTCTCTTCCTTCCCTACATTCTGGCAGTGACATACAGAAAAGTGGTTGGGGTCCCTTGCCAGAGTGCAGAATTATATTTTGGCAGTGTCTCTACAATTTCACAGTATGAATGAAAAATTGAGTTTTTTATGCCCTCCTGAATGATTCCATGATGGAATTAATCAGATTTTCAAAAGAAAAAAAGTACCACTGCCAGAAACTTTGAAAGATCATGCTTTTGTTACTACTTGTCTAATCCTAGGATCATGTGGAACAGTATACATGAACCATGTCTTAATATGTTGGATTTATATTATTACTGGAGCAAGACAGTGTTCAAAAAGTTGATTAAAAAAAAACTAAGAACTTTTTCTAACATAGCAATTGTTACTTGTCTGCTTCCCATTGTCCTTTAATATCATCCTTCCTTCTTTGGACTTCATTGTATCTCAGACACTAAAGACTCCCAGATTGTAGGGGTCCTGATGCCTGAGGTCATATGTTTTCTGCAAAACAACCAAATTCATATGATGCTCCCACAAAGCGTCCTATAGATACACTGCTCTCAGCTCTTCACCTTCTCTCATCTCTTCACCTACTGAAGTTGTACATTCAGAGATATATAGGTGGGGAAGTAAATTAGATAGACAGATAATCGGTCATAGTGGCACACCTTTGTAATCCCAAAAAGGCCAGGGCTGGTGGATCACTTGAGCTGCGAGATTTTGGGCAGCAGTAAAACTAAAGCCAGTCAGGTATTCATACTATGGTGAACTTGGGAGTGGAGGGGGTCTCCAGACTACCTGAGAAGGGTGAACCGGCCTCAATCAGAAAAGCGAAGTAAGTTAAAATTTCTCTGTAGAATAGCGTTGGGACCAGCCTGGGATGACCGCTGCACTATGAGTTCAGATGAGATGGGGAAACCCAATCTTCCTCCTCCCAAGACAGATAGATAGAGCATTTGAGTGCTTATTATGTGCCAGGCACTGTGTTAAGTGTTGAGGATACCAATACCAGTAAACAGGATAGTCCCTGCCCTCAGGGAGTTTACATTCTAATGGAGGAAGACAACACATAATAGGGAGCTGAAAAGGTGTCGTATGTGCATGTAGCAGTAACATTTGAAAATGGTGACTGATAAATGACACAGAAACCCAAAAGGGTTAAGTTGAATTGTCCAGGGTCACACAGATAATAAAGTGACAAAGTCAGGATTCAAACCTAGATCCTTTGATTCCAAATATTTTCCAATGAATAAATACTCTTACAAAAGGACACCATTATGGATGAAAATGGTATGGGCCTTTTTCCTTAAAGGTACTTAAATTCTACTGACAACAAAAACAGTTACTGTAAAATGCACTATCAATATATTATAATTTTATATAATCACTGCCCAGTTAGGAACAATATTAGATGTAACAGATGCTCAAGTAAGATACTTTACAATAATTTTTATTTTCCCCTTTATTTATAAGTCAGTATCTGAGGGATTGTTTCAGTTTATCACATTTCCTTTAAGAAAATAAAGAATTTTAATTCTAAATTCACTGGATTGTGTTGGTGAACACCTTTGTAATTTTACTTTAACCATGGAACTATTTTTTCTAAATTTTGGTAATAACAGTAGAATTCCCATCAAGGTCAATAGAAATGAGCTTAATTTGGAGAAAAGTATGATCAGTTCTATATAGGATTCATTCTTGATTTAAGAACCTGTTTGCTTCTTTGCCATTCTTTGATTATTAATATTTTCCCTCAATCATCTCTTTAAATTTCCCAGTTTTATTCAAATATTCATTATGAGCATTACAAAAAAAATTTTTTTAAATTAAATCTAAGGAAGTGAATCCAGTTATACATTAAATACACTACTAAGATTGTTGATTTTGTGTCATACATCACTGATTGCCATCAGTTATTGGTTCTAGATCAATAAGAGTTTAATTTTTTGTTCCCATGATCAGGGACTTTTCAGTGGTTATCTACATGAGATGAGTCTGCACTTCATTTGCAACTGACACATTTTTAAAAAGTAGGTTTGATGTACAGGCTTGGCTACCATTGTGACCGTTCGCTCTTCAGAATCTTTTAGACTGCTTCTTGAAATCACAGGTTTTTCAAGCACATCATTTGAGAAATGCTACTCCTACACATGGGAGAAATGAACAACTCCAGGAATCTATCAGGAATTTTGGTGGATACTACTTGGAGATATGGTCAGCTTAAATCAGCATAGCACTATCTAGGTAATCCCATAGCACTTTTCAGAGCAAAAAAAACTTAGAGAACATAAATATCACAAAGTCAGGCAGCTGAATCATTGACAGTTAAGAAAATAGCTGGAGAAGTCACAAGGCAGCTTTGGTCCTAAGTGAACAGAGGAGCATCTGAGTGTTTTCTTTTTTTGTAGCCATAAGTCAGAGAACAAGACCAAGTGTAGGGGTGGAGCCAAGATGACAGATTAGAGACAACCCTGAACTCTTTCAGCAGTGAACTCTTTGAACTTTCCCCTCCAAACAACTTTAAAATAACCCCTCACATCAAATTTTGGAGCATCAGAGCCAATAAAAGGTCAGGATGAGACATTCTTCCAGTCCAAGAAAACATGGGAGGCTGTCAGGAGAAGTTTGTGAGACCGGGGTGGAAACCTGACCAGCACCCATACACACAGTGCCGGCCACAACAACCATAGCAGCAGCTTCAGGAGCTCCCAGGGCCAGACAGTAAGGGGTTTTGACAGCTAGTCTTTAGAAAGAGATTGCAAGAATCTTTTGCTAGCACTGGGGGCATTGATTAGCAACTCTGTGGCCTATTCACACTTCTGAATCATAGCTCCAAGGCACAGGGGAGTGCTGGGTCATGTGAAAACAGCCACAAGCAAAGAAAAATGCAAACTGGACACAAGCCCAACAGGAGTTCCTAGAGGAGCCAAAGAAATAGAAGAAAAATTTGGAGAAGACATAAGAGTAATACAATAAAATTGTGAAAATAGAATTAACAGCTTGGTGAAAGAAGCACACACAAAAAATGCTGAAGAAAATAGCACCTTAAAAAATAGAAGTGGCCTAATGGTAAAAGAGGCACAAAAATTCACTTAAGAAAGAATTCCTGAGAAGCAGAATAGGCCAAGTGGAAAAGAAGGTAAAAAAATTCATAGAAGAAAAGAATTCCTTAAAACAGAATTGACCAAATGGAAAAAAAGGTACAAAAACTCACTTAAAAAAATAATTCCTTAAAAATTAGAATTGGGCAAGTTGAAGCTAATAACTCCATGAGACATGAAGAAACAATAACAAAGTCAAAAGATTGAAAAATAGAAGAAAATGTGAATTATCTCATCAGAAAAAGAACTGACCTGAAAAATACATCAGGCAGAGATATTTTTAAATTTTTTGGACTACCTGAAAGCTATAATCAACAAAAGAGCCTAGACATAATATTTCAAGAAATTATCAAGGAAAATTGCCCTGATATTTTAGATCATGAGGGTAAAATAGAAAATGAAAGAACCCACCAATCATCTCCTGAAAGAGACCCCAAAATGAAAACTCCCAGGAATATTACAGTCAAATTCCAGATCTCCCAGGTCTGGGAAATACTTCAAACAGCCAGAAAGAAGCAATTCAGGTATTATGGAGCCACAACCAGGAGCACATAAGATTTAGCAGCTTCTACATTAAAGGAGCAAAGGATTTGAAACATGATATTCTGGAAGACAGAGGAGCTAAGATTCAACCAAGAATCGTCTACCCAACAAAACATTATAATCCTTCAGGGGGTACAAAAAAAAAAGAATATTTAATGTAAAAGAGGAGTTTCCAATATTCCTGATGAAAAATCCAGAGCTAAATAGAAAATTTGACATTCAAACATAAGATCAAGAGAAGCATAAAAAGGCAAACAAGAAAAAATACTCATAAGGGTTTCAATAAAGTTAAACTGTTTACATTCCTATATGAAAAGATAATATATGTGACTCCTAAAAACTTTATCATTAAGGCAGTTAAAAGGAGTTTAAATAAATAAAGAGCAAGGATGTGAATTGATTATGTTGGAATGATCTTCACAAAAATGAAAGGGTGAAAAAGAGGAATGCACTGGGAGAAGGGGGAAGGTAAAGGTAGGATGGGAAAAATTTTGTCCCATAAAAGAGGCACACAAGGAAGAGCCTTTACAGTGGATGGGAAATGGGAGGTGAGAGTGGCAGACAGTGCTTGGACCTCACTCTCATTAGAATTGGTTCAAGAGCGAAGAATATGTGTATATACTCAATTTGTATAGAAATGTAACTTACCCAGTGGGGAAATAGGGAAAGGTATAAGACAAAATGGGAGTGGGAGGTTTGATAAAAGAGAGGACAGATTAAGGGAGGCAGTAGTTAGAAGCAAAACAGATTTTTGAGGAGAGACAGGATTAAAAAAAAAGAAACAGAAGAAGATGGAATGAAGAGGAATACACAGTGACATAACTGTGAATGTGACTGGGATGACCTCACCCATAAAAAGGAAGGAGATAGCAGAATGGATTAGAAACCAGAATCTACCACTATATTGTTTACAAGAGACACCCTTGAAACAGGATGACACCCAGAGGCAGGAGCAAAATCTAATAGCTTCAGCTGAACGGAGAAAAGCAGTAGCAATCATGATCTCAGACAAAACAAAAGTAGAAATAGACGTTTTGCTAAAAGGTACCATAGGAAATAAAGTACCATAAAAAATTTTACAGCAGGTTTCCCTGATGAAGGCCTCATTTCTCAAATATGTACTGATAGAACTGAATCAGATTTATAAAAATAAGAGCCTTTCCCCACTTAATAAGTGGTCAAAGGATATAAACAGTCAATTTTCAGAAGAAATCAAAGCTATCTATAGTCATTTGAAAAAATACTCTAAATCACAATTTAAACAACTCTGAGATACCACCTCATATCTTTGTGAGAAATGTCAGACATTTGTCAGAAATGACAGATGCTGGAGGGGATAAGGGAAAAATAGATAAACTAATGAACTCTTGGTGGAGCAGTAAACTGGTCTAACTATTGTGGAGAATAATTTGGAAGTAAGCCTATAAGATAATAGGGCTATAAAACTGTGTAGACCTTCTGATCCAGACTAGGTTTGTGTCCCAAAGAGGTCAAAGAAAAAGGGAAAGGACCTATATGTACAAAAGTATGTATAGCAGCTTTTTTTTTGTGATGGCAAAGAATTGGAAATTGAGGGGATATTCACCAGTTGGGGAATGACTGAAGAAACTGTGGCATATGGTTGTGATGGAGTACTATTATGTTATGGGAAACGACAAAGTGGGTGGTTTCACAGAAAAAATGGCAAGATTTATGAGTACTGAAGCAAAGTGAAGTGAGAAGAACCAGGAGATCATTGTGCATAGTAAGAGCATTGTTGCAGTGATGATCAACTGTGAAAGATTTGGCTGCTCTAATCAGTGCAGTTATCCAAGACAATTCCAGAGGACTCATGATGAAAAAAATACTATCCACCTTTAGAGAGAGAGCTGATGAACTCTATGTGCAAATTGAAGTGTAATTTGCTATCTTTATTTCTCTTGAGGTTTTTTTTGGCAATATGGTTAATATGGAAATGTATTTTACATGAATGTATATATAAAATTTAAAAAGAATGATGTTAAAAATAAATATATAATAAATTTGAGAAGCCATTTTTAAAAAAAAGGTAATAGAAGTGCCTGTAGATATAAATAGAAACCACAATTATTTAGCAACATCTTACAGCAGAAGAATATCAAGGGAAGTAATGGGGGAAAAATACTATGGTCAACACACACACACACACACACACACACACACACACACACACACACACACACACACACACACACCAGGTTCTTGAAGCCCAAGATTCTTAACATGGCTTTTGGCAAGATGAACGAGAAAGAGGTTACTTGTCTAGTTTAGGGACTGAATCAGACAGAATCAGTGACTCAAAATGCCATTTGAATTTTAAGTCCTCTCACCATTCAGAATAGAAAGAGCCTGGGGTCTTGAAAGAATTGCCAGAGTGAAAGTAAATGTGTTTAACATTCCAGTAAAGAACTCTGGCTGAATGATGAAAGAAGCTAGTGCCAACCATGGTCAAAAGTTGATTGCCCTGCAGGAGAGAGAACATTCTCAAATTTAACTGTTTTGGATTTTCTTCCAATATTAGACTTTTGTTCCTAGATAAGGTTGTTAGCCTCAGTTCAGATCGATTGTGGAGGGGAAATAGAGCCAGAAAATGTGTAAGCAGTATAGCATTTTAATGGGTTATTCAGTTTTCTGGCAGAATTTTTCTACTGATAGTTCCCTGTCATTCCAAAAATTTGTCTGGAAATAGAAGTGACAGTATTGTGACCAGTTGTTAGCATATTGTGACCAGTGCTTTGCACATAGTAGGTACTTAATAAATGTTTGTTTTATTGAATTGAAATCATTGAATAGATAAAAGTCACTTTATGGACAGCCCCCTACATCTGAGTATTGTGATATGGTTACCTAGCCAGGGTAATAGTGCAAATCTGAATAAAAGAAAGACAGACTCATTTGTTATCATTTAACACCCTCTAAAGGCATTCCATTCTAAAGTTCTTGTTTTCATATTTCTGGGAAATATATGTAGATATCTAAAGACAAGTAGATAATTAGCAATAAGATGCATTTTAGATAATGACTTTTATCACTATAAAATCACTATACCACTTATATCACTATATTACCATATCACCTTTAGTGATAAATATTATAACACCTTTTGGTCACATATTCATAATTGTCATTCCCTCCCAAAATCACTCTGACCAAAGCTCTAGGTGAAAAAGAAGGAGCAAACACCATATTCCAAGACTCTCCTTTTCAAATGGAATTTTGAATATGTGTGGTTAAAGAATGTCCCCACTGAATATATATTTAGAGTGCTTTAGATCTTGCAAAGCACTTTGCATGCCTTATCTCATTTAATCCTCAGAATATCTCTGTAAAGTGAGTACTGTAGGTATTTATATCCCCATTTTACAAGAGAGGAAATCGAGGCCTAATGAAATCACAAGCATGCTTGTCTTCATTATCCCATGTTGTCCATGTTGGAGGCTGGACTTGAACCCAAGTCTTTCTGGCACCACACTGCTGCTTATATCCATTGCCCTTGATAACATTGCCATTCTTGAAAGAAGATCCAACAGATAATAAATACACCTTGTCCCATGAGGTTTATGAAAAAACGAAGGGAATCCATGATAAAAAGCACCATAAAAACTAAGCATTATGTTTTAAAATGTAATACTAAAGCACTTTAGCACTTTACTAAGTCAATAGAAACTTAGTTTTAGAAGGGACATTATAGCAGCCAACAGATTCTATAATTTGACTATAATTTTATTACCTAATATGATAGGTGTTTATTTTGGTCAGAAAAAAATGTCATTTTACATTCAAAATTAAGCATCGGAATACTTCAGACTGTTGAGTATAGGATTCTTTGTAGCCCAATTTTTGTAAAACTGGCAAAAATAATATTTTACCAGGTTTACAGAATGTTCAAGAAAATTCTTAGAATGATAAAATTTGGTAGATAATTTTTAAATAGAATCTATAGCTTAGCACTTTAAAATTTTAAGTGGTTTAAGATGCAGAGGATATATGTATTATCAAATGAATAAACTGATATTCATATGTTTTGAATTTAATCCATTTGGTTTTAATTTTTCATAAACTTGCAATTCCACAAATGCACTTTTTCTTTATATCTTTTATTATCAGCAGCCACACTACAAGCATTTACCGGACAACATGAATTAATCAAGTGCTTCAAAGGAAGCCATTTTGATTCCCCAAAACTTGGATTCAAGGCCAAAGTTGTAGTAACCATAACTCATAAAACTAAACATAAACACTTGTAGCTTGCAGAATGAATTGCTTATTCATTCCAGCATACTGCATACATGATTGATTATAGTATCATACAAAAAGCAGAAACTTAGAAGTGTTGTATCTCTGCTTAATAGAGACAAGTCTCTTCTTGAAAGACTGGACTGTCTTGATTTTTTTATTTTAACCCCAGTACTTAGCACAGTGTTTTGCACATAGTAAGAGTTTAATAAATGCTTTTTCAGTTGTCTTATGAAGTTTTTTATAGCCCTTCTTAGGCCTGGAGCGTGATAGCCATATCTCAGCATGGTGTATTAAATAGTAAGTATCCATATTTTCAGAGTTGTGTACTTTTACCTCTAGTCATTTTGTCATAAGCAACAATACTAGTATTCTCCATATAATGCCATGTGACTGAATCATAAAGCAGTATCACAGATGAACTAAAGAGCAATGGAGAGATATATGTATATATAACCTGCTACAAAATAATAGCTTCCTGTAAGAAGGTGATGTAAAAGACATAATTGAGGATATGAATAATTAGAAAAGGTGAGCCATTCATATGGCAAAAATGGGAGACATGTGTGATATATTCTTATTCCCAATAGATTAAAAAAAAATAAACTCGAGGTCTCATGTGTTGGGTAAATCTTTTAGTGAGGAATTAGGGGGAAACTTAGATACAGAATGAGAAAGTCATGGAGAGGCTTCTATCTATTTTGTGGAAGAAATAATCACACAGATGAAACCACAAATCTATCAAAATATTCCTGGTGCCAATGCCGATTTTGAATAATTTAAAACTGGACATTTGAAGAGACAAGAAAACCAAGCTACTTGGCATAACACACTGAAGATACTTGCTTTGCATTAGAAGAAACCTTCATCAAAACTCCAAGCTGATTTTCTGGAACCATTTCAGGAGAATAACAATTTAGATTTGGAAAGGCCTATAAGCTTTATTTAGTCCAACTCCTTCATTTTGCAGATGGGAAAACCAAGGCCCATAAATGTTAGGTGACAAGGTCATGTGGTAAATAAGCATAGCCAAGATTTCAACCCAAAATTTTTGTTGTAGACTTCTTAAAAGGGCTCAAAGTGCTTGCTCATTATTCCACATCAGTCCTTGTTTATAATAATCAGCTCTTTCTCTAGTTCAGGGCTTTTTTATGCCATGTACTCCTTTAACAGTTTGGTGAAGCCTATCCACCAAATAATGTTTTTAAATACATAGAATAAGATACATGGAATTGCAAAGGAAATCAAAGGTTAGTAAAAATAAAGATGTAATTTTTTTTCTCATTAAAGTTCACAGATTAAGTTCACAGGTTAAGAATTCTTGGGATCCGGAGACGAGGTGGGTGTGAAGAGGAAGCTCAGAAGTCAAGTCACTGGCTGGGAAAATGCCCAGAAAAGGGAAAAAAAATAAGACCATAGAAGGTTACTTTCTTGGTGAACAGATATCTCCTCCCTTCCTTTCTGATGAGGAAGAATAATGCTTACCATCAGGGAAAGATGTAGAAATCAAGGCTTCTGTATCCTAAACATCCAAAAGAAATATTCCATGGGCTCAGGCCATGGAAGAGCTCAAAAAGGATTTTGAAAATCAGGTTAGAGAGATGGAGGAAAAACTGGGAAGAGAAATGAGAGAGATGAAAGAAAAGCATGAAAAGCAGGTCAACACCTTGCTAAAGGAGACCCAAAAGTATGCTGAAGAAAATAACACCTTGAATAATAGGCTAACTCAATTGGCAAAAGAGGTTCAAAAAGCCAATAAGGAGAAGAACGCTTTAAAAAGCAGACTTATTAGCCAAATGGAAAAGGAGGTTCAAAAGCTCACCGAGGAAAATAGTTCTTTCAAAATTAGAATGGAACAGATGGAGGCTAATGACTTTATGAGAAACCAAGAAATCACACAACAAAACCAAAAGAGTGAAAAAATAGAAGATAATGTGAAATATCTCATTGGAAAAACAACTGACCTGGAAAATAGGTCCAGGAGAGACAATTTAAAAATTATGGGCCTACCTGAAAGCCATGATCAAAAAAACAGCCTAGACATCATCTTTCATGAAATTATCAAGGAAAACTGCCCTGAGATTCTAGAACCAGAGGGTAAAATAAGTATTCAAGGAATCCACTGATCACCTCCTGAAAGAGATCCAAAAAGAGAAACTCCTAGGAACATTGTGGCCAAATTCCAGAGTTCCCTGGTCAAGGAGAAAATATTGCAAGCAGCTAGAAAGAAACAATTCAAGTATTGTGGGAATATAATCAGGATAACACAAGATCTAGCAGCTTCTACATTAAGGGATCAAAGGATGTGGAATAGGATATTCCAGAAGTCAAAGGAACTAGGACTAAAACCAAGAATCACCTACCCAGCAAAACTGAGTATAATATTTCAGGGGGGAAAATGGTCTTTGAATGAAATTGAGGACTTTCAAGCATTCTTGATGAAAAGACCAGAGCTGAAAAGAAATTTGACTTTCAAACCCAAGAATGAAGAGAAGCATGGAAAGGTAAACAGCCAAGAGAAGTCATAAGGGACTTACTAAAGTTGAACTGTTTACATTCCTACATGGAAAGACAATATTTGTAACTCTTGAAACTTCTCAGTTTCTGAGTAGTGGGTAGGATTACACACACACACACACACACACACACACACACACACCACAGAGTGAATTGAATAGGATGGGATCATATCTTTAAAAAAATGAAATTAAGTGGTGAGAGAGAAATATATTGGGAGGAGAAAGGGAGAAATGGAATGGGGCAAATTATCTCTCATAAAAGAGGCAAGCATAAGACTTTTTAGTGGAGGGAAAAAGAGGGAAGGTGACAGAAAAACATGAAGTTTACTCTCATCACAATCAACTAAAGGAAGGAATAAAATGCACACTCATTTTGGTATGAAAACCTATCTTACAATACAGGAAAGTGGGGGAGAAGGGGTTAAGCAGGGTGGGGGGGATGATGGAAGGGAGGGCAATGGGAGAAGGGAGCAATTTGAAGTCAACACTTGGGGAGGGACAGGATCCCAAGAGAGAACAGAAGCAATGGGGGTCAGGATAGGATGAAAGGAAATATAGTTAGTCTTACACAACACAACTATTATGGAAGTCATTTGCAAAACTACACAGATATGGCCTATATTGAATTTCTTGCCTTCCAAAGGGAATGGGTGGGGAGGGAGTGATGAAGAGAAGTTGGAACTCAAAGTTTTAGGAACAACTGTTGAGTATTGTTCTTGCATACAACTAGGAAATAAGAAATACAGGCAATGCGGTATAGAAAGTTACCCGGCCCTACAGGACAAAAGAGAAGATGGGGACAAGGGAAGGGAGGGATGATAGAAGAGAGGGCAGACTGGTGATAGGGGCAATTAGAATGCTCAGTGTTCTGGGGTGGGGAGAGGGGACAAATGGGGAGAAAATTTGGAACCCAAAATTTTATGAAAATGAATGTTAAAAGTTAAATTAATTTTAAAAAATCAAAAAAAATAAAGAATTCTTGCTATACTTACTTGCAATACATAGGTTGCTTCATACCACAATTTATAACATTGAGTTTTCATTTACTTCACTTGAGTTTAGGAATTTATGGAAACCTTATTCAAGCTGCCATTATCACTTTATCACTCTCAAGTATCCAGACTGAAAGGAAAGAACACATTACTAAGAATTCCATGAAGTTAATTGTTAGAAGATATTGACCCACAAGCGTTGACTTGATTATCTCCATCCAGATTTATTGGAGGACCTACAAGTCAAATGAGAACATGTCTTGGAGACCACTTTGGTCACACCAACTTTAATCATTTTTACTAGGAAATATGGAACTGAAGTCAAGTGGTTTCCTGGTACCATATTTATATAACTGTACATATAACTGCAAAAACAGAACTCCAAGGATAACTGGATAGCAGAACCATTATAACCCTTTCAAGCTATCTGGCATTGATCTTTAGGCTAAAATCCTGAGAACCGCAGACATAAAATGAGAAAAGCAAAAATTATATGGATGACATAGCTGCTGAAATGGGTTCACTTAGTATATCTATATTCATTAGTATACCACAGAGATAACCTTGCAAAAGGAGACCTTCTTACTGGTTAAAAAATTATCTAAGCCAAGGTGAAAATCATCTACAACACAGACACACACATACACATAAAGATATATATGTACATATATGTATATATGTCAGAAGCAACTTCTATGCAATATTTTTCATTTTTAGAGTTGTATTTGAAAGTTTCAGTATAACTCTAAAACAAAATTTCTCAGAGCAACTTCTACAAAAATTGCATTCCATCATGTTGAAATACTTTTTGCTATTTGTCTCTTGCTAATACCAACACAACATTAAAATGCACAAAGAGTTGAACAGAATGTGACTTTCTTGTTTTACCATTTCACCACTTGCTCTTTCCTCTGTGTCTTGGACCACTGGTTCCCCTTTCTGGTTTCTAACTTCCCTCAGTTCTTTTCAATGATCCTGGGCTCCCTGCTACCTCAAATTTACCTGCCGAATAGGAGGAAGGACCTTCTCTTTCCAGAGGAACAGAATCACATGATCTGAGAGATCCGATCTCAAATAATCAGGAATGTCTTCTGTGACATCCCTGAAACTTCTCCTGCCTCCATGCGAGGGCCTTCAGTGATGGTGATCCCAAGGTCACCCGTTCCATTTTAGATCACTTTTATCATGTCTGGAGGCACATTCCGACTGGCAGGACGAGTCTGCCATGGAATGGCTTTCCCAACTTCAAGTCTATACCCCTAAAATCATAGGTCAGAAGCCCCCTTTGCTGTGTTCATTTTTAATAGAGAAGATATTAAATCAAATACATTTAATAAAATAACAGAATGAGAAAAGTACCAACAAAACTTGCCCATAAACCTGGGACATTACCATACAGCATCATTAAGATGAATATATGTGTGTGTGTGTATATATATATGTATATGTACATATATATATATATTCACACACACATACATGCATATATACAGTATCATTAAGATGAATTTATACATACATACACATATATATACACACATACACATATATATAGGAATATATATACATACATAGGAAACACACATGGTGAGGCCTGCATGGACCCCAGCATACACAAAAGGGTCTGTTGTGCAGGTTCTTAGATCTGCTTTTCTAAAGGCAAAGCTACTTTGGAGGGGTCAACAATCTACTTTAGTTCAGAGGAAAAAGTCCGCACCTGAACTTCAGAGAAAACACAAACAGAAATTATAAACAGAAAGACCAACAGACAGGGCTTCCGAATGTCTGACCATAGACAATACATACATCATTGCCAGGGAGAGAAGCACCAACATCTGGGTTTGCAAAGTCAGAGGGCTCCTTAGCAGCTGCCCAGAGTCTCATCTGGCAAACCAACCTTCCTCCAAAAAATAAGCCCCAAAGCAAAACCTCACCTCACAGTATACATTCTGTCTTCAGGGCTGGAGGGCACGACCCTCATGTCGCTGTGCCTCATTAGAAATCAACAGAAGGTGTCTTTTAATTTTATTATTAATTGTTATTGTATTATAATTATATAGTCTCCTTCAGCTCTCTAGCTTTTCCAAAGAAATTTTAAAAAGCAGTTCAGCAAAAATAATAAACATCAGTCAAATCCACATCATGTGTACTATTCAGCATCCATAGTCCCCACTTGGGCAAAGAGAGAAAGGGGATACACTTCCATATTTTCAGGACCAAGCTTGCTTTTTACAGTTAACACAGTGCTCATTCCATCTTGACTTTGGTTCTTTCCATTTACGTTGTTGTAGTCACTGTATATATTGTTTTCCAGGTCCTGCTTATTTCATTTTTATATCAATCCGTGCATTTCCCCATTCCTTCCTACATTCTTTATATTCATCATGTCTTTTGAAATATTCCATTCTGGTTTATCTTTTGTGATCATCAATATGCCTTATTTGGTGAAGAATCACACTATAGCCAAAACTGTGAAAGATATCTGATCTCATTATTTTCTGACTTTTTTATGGTATAACTTTAAGTTCTTTAGAACAAAAAGCAGAATGTTCCCAGCTAGCGAATGTCTTCAGGCTTAATCTTTTATTTGGACTACACTCTTACGCATCCTCTCAAAAACCCTTACACTTGATTTGGTGATTATTTAACATACTTCCCAACTTTCAATCTGTGAAGGCTAAGCTGTAAGTCATTATCTGTATATTTACCTAATAACTATAAAACTGCTTTGAGGTTGGGATTCCCCAGTTTGTTTATTTAAACTCCATGTTTCTTCTGTTATCCCCTGTAGATGACTAGATGGGAAAAAGCATGGAAAGGCAATTCCAAACCCAGGGAACAAGGTAGACATATGGGGGACTGGCCAATGAAGGCACAGTCCTGAGAGTATGTACAATGTGCTCTGCCTGCAGTCAATCCATGTGGAGGCTTAGAGAGCAAACTTTCAGGCATTTTTCACAAAAGGGCCTTTCCACAATTTAGAGTACTTGTAGGTATTCTCTGTTTCCTGTTGGCTTACTTACATAGTGACAAAAAGTCTTGTAAACTGGCTACTGTGTTAATACCAAATGGACGTCCAAAAGGCCTGAACAGACAAAAGCTCTTTCTCCCCAGGAAGCTTTTGAGTAGGGATGAAGAATTGCTGTAAAGTCTCCTCTTGGGGAGAAGAGTTGCTACTGCTATAGCTGCCCTCCTCCTCATCCAAGGCACCATGTGACCATGAAGCATGCCCACCTGCTGTGTTCATTCTTTCCTGATCTTTGTTGGATGAGTATCAAGGACAGAACAGAGCAGATTACAGACTTGGGAGCTTCAAAGAGTAAAACGAGTCTCCAGAAGTCTGACAAATCAAGTCTATCGCAGTCTGCCATAGCTGTGATAGCTGAGCCAGGTGAGCAAACAGCACAACAGGGAATCCATCCAGCAGCAGTATATCCTGCAAGCAGGGAAGCAACTCATCCGTTGACTTGATCACCCTCAGAAGGGAATTTGGTGAGCGGAACATTTGTAACAGTGAGATTCAGTCTGTGCCCACTCTCTGTAGGAACCAAGGTAGCAGAATAGAGTGTGTTCCAAATTTTGCCCTTTGGGGTCAAGAATAAATAAGTCTTATCCCTTTTCTATACTGGGATCAGATGGAGTCAGAGCAGAAGACACCTTAAAGACCATCAAGTACAGCTCTCCGGGCCCTCCCCATTTTGCAAATGAGGAGTAACAGCACTTTAAGCGCTCAGAGACATGTCCTTTCTTCCCCAGGCTAAACACCCCTAATTCCCTCCATCCATATGTGCGTGACATGGTCTTCAGTTTTCTCACTATCCTGGTTTCTCAGGTTTACCAGTGACCTTCCTAAAATGTTGAGGATTCTGTGTTTATCCTTATTAAATTTAATCAAACATAAGCATGGAAAACTGTGGAGAAAGACAACTTTGAGTTTTTCTGCTGTGCCATGATCTCATCTGACTCTTTTTCTTCCTCCTGTCAACACTGTCAGGTCTGTAAAATAGGGGCCGAGTTCTGCTTTTATAAGGTAACTGTAGTCAGCCTCAGAGGGCAGCCATGTGGTGCAGTGGATAAAGTGCTGGCCTGAATTTAAATCTGGCCTCAGACACTTAGTTGCCATGTGACCTTGGGCAAGTAACTTAGCCCCGCTGGCCTCAATTTCCTCATCTGTGAAATGACCTGGAGGAGGAAGTGGCAAATCACCCCAGTGTCCTTGCCAGGAAATCCCTAAATGGGATCACACAGAGTTGGACCTGACTGAAACAACTAAACAAGCAACCTCAGAGGGAGGTCCTCATCAGGATTACTGGCTGCAAGTGGAATGCTTTCCAGAAAACTGTTAATTTTTATTTGGCCAACTAAATCCTGACTTAGTCCCCTAATGATTTGTTTGCTAATACTTTTATCTTGTGAAATCAGACCCCCCATGGATATATTTCTCTGCTTTTTCCAGATGTGCTAACTACGTAGATCATGCTGCTTTGCTCTTTCTCATAAGTATCATGTACTCCTAACCTTTTTTGGGCAAGTGTGATGACATATCAATTAACCTGATTATGTATTCTTCTTATTCTTTTGTGAATAAATTGTATGCACTCAACCATTGTATCTTCAGTATTGAGTGGCAGCTTGGTGTGGTGGGAACACTGGAGTCAGAAGACACCTGGGTTTGGATTCCAGCTCTGACACTCAGTAGCTGTGTCAACAAGCCACTTACCCTCTCTGAGTCTATTTTGCCCTCTTAAAATTCCCATATGGTTTTTGTTTTGTTTTGTTTTGTCTTGTAGGCAATCACGGTTAAGTGACTTGCCCAGGATCACACAACTAGTAAATGTTTGAGGCAAAGAATTTGAACTCTGGTCCACCTGACATCAGGGCTAGTGCTCTGTCCACTGTGCCACCTAGTGCACCACCATAGGGTTTTAAACCTGACCTTGTAAATCTAAAAGTGCATATAAATGTGAGAATCTCATTTATCTTTTTTGGAACAAGATATTCCACATAAATTAATCTTCCAGACAGTTGAAACTTAACCTTTTTAAGGAACAAAAAAAAATTTTGAAATTGCATTTTTGATGCAATTTTTCCAACATGTTATACTTTATTTCCCTAAACAGAAGATGATGAATATAATTTAACTTTTTCTTGATTTTTCTATGATTATTATTATTGTTATAAACATCAGTTTTTATACTTTATAGTAAATACGGAAGTGAGCCTGTGGGCTTTTGAAGTACAAAATGTTTTTGCATTAAATGGCTCTGTACTGTTCTGCTTTTTTAGTTCTTATTACTTTTTTAAATTTTCCTGGCTCCTCTTTCATTGTCCTGTGGTGAGAAGCTCTCTCTCCATATGGAGTATGCAGGTGCCATTGTGTGACTCAAAGGCAGGCAGAACAAACATCTCTTCCCCCATTTTTTTCTCCAATTTATTTCCTGCCAGGAGGGGAAGCTGAAGGTAAAAGTAAAACAAAACAAACAACTTGGCCACTCTGTTCTCTTCAGAGAGAGTGGGTACTAGGCTAGAATTATATCCATCTGCTCCCTGAAGTATTATTAGTCTAGGTCAGACTTGGGATTTTCAAGCTCAAGCTAACTTCCAATCACTGTTTCATTAATTGGGGAAGGAGGACCCCAAGTTTTTTATTCAAGGTTTAACCTCTTTTCAACAAATACCAGTTTCACAGTGAACACACATTTGCCAAATAGCAAAGAAACTCATTCAAATTTTCACAAAGCAGAAATCAGAAAAAAGCATACATAGAATATGTGTAGGTGTGTATACATACATATATACGTATACATGTATATATACATGTATATATATGTGTGTGTGTCTGTATATACAGACACACACACACAGACACACACACCAGACAATACACAGGAACGGAATTCTCTCTTCAAGAGAAAAACAACTCAGCTCAACAGAGGGAGATTCCTAGATGTCACCCAAGAAAAAGTTCCCCAAAGTCTCTGATGCAGAAAGTTGAGGATAAGGATATGATAGAGACTGCTAACTCCTCTCCTGTCTTTCTAGAGTCTCTGCCTTCAGCTACCTGAAGTAGGGTTAGCATCTTCCATCTTCTCTCTTGAACGTGGAAGCCCAAAGCACCCAAAGTCTGAAGAGATTCAGTGACTTGATGAATGTGAAAAGACTCTCCTCCCCACCTCCCCACTGTCATCAACTCTGCCTTACCCCTCACACACATTTATCTCCACCATTGAGGGGAGAGTCTAATACCAATAGGCTTTGGGGCTGGGGTTACAGTCAGACTATTAGTTATCAGTTATCTCTGGTGGAAAAGTATCTGTCTGTCAGTAGCAATTTCTGTACACCTCCTAATTTGCTGCTTTTAAGCTGTTGGTTGTTGGGAAACTAGATAAAAGCTAGAATTGTGTGTCAAGTAATAGGTTCAAAATAAGAGTCTTGGAAGTTCACCTATAAATAAATCGCTTGAACTTTACATGGACACTTTAGATGCTCCCAAGAGTTTCTGCTTTATCTAGTCCTCTTATCTACTCCTCACAGCAAAGGTTGCTAGCTGGAATGTAAGTTCCTTGAGGACAAGCAAGGACTATTTAATTTTTTACTTTGAATTCCCAGCAACTAACAGTGTCTGGCATATGAGGCACCTAATGAATACTTCGTGATGAATTGATGTTCCAAGAAATGAAGTGTTATTTTGTAAAGGTCCTAAAAAAGGATAGAAAATCCCAGACTTAATCCTATAATATACATATTTATATGTATATAAAATGTATGTGTTTATTTTATATATGTATGTAAAATCCTTACCACTGAGAAAAGAAAGCAATAAGGTCAAAAGTTAAGGATAATGCCTATTTTCCCTGAAATTCAAACTCCTATAATCAGTTGTTTCAATTATCCAATAGAAATTTGGAGATTTTTAAGTTAACTTGTTTTGCCATTCACCAAGTGACCATCAAAAGTAATTTCATCTATCTGAACCTCATTTTCCTCACTTATAAAGATTGGACTAGATGACCTAGCTCCTCCAATCTGTGAGGCTATGAGTTGCTCTTTACACTAAATTTGGCAAATTATATAATTGATACCTAACTGTAGGGTTATTTCTTAACCATACACACACACACACACACACACACACACACACACACACGTTGGTTGGTTGTTGTCCTTCATCTTTGAAGAGGACCAAAATGACATCACCATGATCAAGTGAAATTTCAGTGTGCCTGACTATGGCTGATCAGACCAATATAAGCTCAGAATGTTCTACCACATATTGGGCACAGATAGTCAGTGTGAATATTTGGGGTGGTTACTCCAAATTTGCACATCCTATAATTCCTTTGTGCAGTCTCAATTCTGCTTTGCTCATTGAGCACAGTACCTTTTCTGATGTAGGCATGCTGAGCGATCCTGTGCCAGTGTGCCCCATGTTGCACAGTCAAATCCAAATCTTGAGAGATACCTTGAGAGTATCCTAGTATCATTTCTTCTGACCACCACTTGCCCCATGTGAGTTCTCCATAAAATAGTCTTTTTGGCGAGCATACATTTTGCATTCGAACTATGTGGCCAGCCCATCAGAATAGCACTCTCAGAAGCATAGTTTGAACTGGCAGTTCAGCTCAAGCAAGGACTTCAGTGTCTAGTACTTTATCCTGCCAAGTGATCCTCAGAATCTTCCTAAGACAGTTCAAATAGAAGCTATTCACTCTCCTGGCATGGAGCTGGTAGACTGTTCATGTTTCACAGGCATACATCAATGAGGTCAGCACAATGGCTCTGTAGACCTTCAGTTTGGTAGTCAGTCTAATACCTCCTCTCTCCCAAACTTTTCTTCAGGGCCTCCCAAACACTGAGCTAGCTCTGGCAATGCATGAGTCAACCTCATTGTCAGTGTGTACATCACTGGAAAGTATGCTACCAAGGTAAGTAAACTTATCCACAGTCTATACATATACACATACATACATATATGTGTGTATATATGTATGTGTATATATATATATATATACACAAAGAGAAAAGATAAATTAGATAATTTTGATTATATAAAACTGAAATTTTGCATTAACTTTGTTATTACAACTGTAGTTAGAAAAGAAATGGTCAACTGAGTGAGAAAATAACTTTGTATCCGGTACTTCTGACACAGATCTGATATCTAAGATATGTATAAAATTGACAGAAATATCTAAGACTAAAAGTCATTCCCTAATGGATAATTGGTCAAAGTAAATGGAAAACATTCCTCAAAAGAAGAATTGTCGACTATTCATAACCATATGAAGGAAAATTCCAAATCACTAATTATAAAAGTGTAAATCAAAACAACTTAACATTCTTGTACCATATATTATGAAACCTAACGTTGTAAGAAGAGACAGACAAGATGTGAGAGTGACAAAGGCATTATGTGGTACAGAGT
This sequence comes from Notamacropus eugenii, assembly GCF_028372415.1. Taxonomy (NCBI): domain Eukaryota; kingdom Metazoa; phylum Chordata; class Mammalia; order Diprotodontia; family Macropodidae; genus Notamacropus; species Notamacropus eugenii. Next base: position 417,021,269 of record NC_092875.1, on the reverse strand, counting down.
GCTAGAGTGATTATAGACTTATCCTTTCCAAGCTAAATATTCGCATTCATCAAAAGTGCCACCCCCAAGGCAAAAGACTACCAGAAGAATTAATGTCAGCAGATTAGAGCTCTTCTCTAAGTGTGAACAGTTGTTGCTGACTTAGAGGGAAAGTTGAGCCAACACACAGTTGGCAACAGTGGAGCAGAAAAAGAGTGGGCAGCTCTCAGACATTTGGTATACAGCACTGTATCTGCTCATCCGGGTCAGAACACTTACAAACACCAAGACTGGTTTGATGAAAATGATGGGGAAATTCAGAAGGTGCTAAATGAAAAATGAGAACTCCACAGGATTTACCAGCAGAATAATTCATCCACCTCTAAGAAGGCAGCATTTAATTCCTTCAAAAGCAAAGTACAAGCAAACCTTAGAGAGATGCAGGATTCCTGGCTCAGTAAGAAGGTGAATGAAATTCAGTTTTATGCTGATAGTAACAGTCCAAAGTGCTTTTATGATTCCCTGAAAGCTATTTATGGACAGAAAACCTATGGTGCATCACAACTACTCAGTACTAATGGAGCCACATTGATTAGTGGTAAGGACATGATCCTAGAGAGATGGGCTGAACACTTGCATAATGTTCTCAACAGACCATCATCAGTCAATGCTGAGGTCATTGACTTTTTACCTCAGGTTGAAGTCAATCCCTCCTTAGCTAAACTTCCAACTGAAGAAGAGGTTTTTGAGGGCCGTTAGGCTCCTTTTCATGTGGCAAATCACCTGGTGCTGATTCTATTCCAGCTGAGATTTATAAGGTAGGGGGACCATTGCTCATACAAAAGCTGACTGAAATTTTCCAGATTATATGGCAAGAGGAGGTTAACCCCCAGGAGTTCAAGGATGCTGCCATTGTCCATCTCTATAAGGGTAAAGGGAATAGATTATCCTGCAACAATCGCAGGAGAATCTCTCTCTTAGTTATTGCTGGCAAAGTTCTTGTTAGAGTCCTCCTTAATAGGCTGATCCTTCACCTGGGAGATGGTCATATACCTGAGAGCCAGTGTGGCTTCAGAAAGGGCCAAGGAACAGTCAATATGGTATTTGCTGCCTGACAACTCCAGGAGAAATGCCAGGAGCAGAACAGAGGTCTGTACACAACGTTTGAAGATCTGACCAAGGCCTTGGACACTGTGAGTCATGAGGGCATATGGAAAATTATGTCAAAATATGGTTACCTGGAGAAGTTCATCAATATTGTACGTCAATTTCATGATGGCATGTTTGCCCGAGTTTTGGATAATGGACAATGCTCTCATGCCTCCCCAGTCAGCAATGGAGTGAAACAGGGCTGTGTGCTTGCTCCAGTACTTTTTAGCATGATGTTTTCAGCCATGCTGACAAATGCTTTCAATGAGGATAAACACGGCATCAAGGTCAACTCCCGAATTGATGGCCAAGTTCTTCAGTTTGAAAAGGCTACAAGCCAAGACCAAAGTGGAGGGAGTGTTTATGCATGATTTTCTGTTTGCAGATGATTGTGCACTCAATGCAGCCTCTGAAGCTGAGATGCAACAAAGTATAGATCAATTGTCTGCTGCTAATTTTGACCTAATAATTAACACCAAGAAAATACAGGTGCTCCATCAGCCACCACCACACCATCCATACGTGGAACCATCGGTTACAAGAAATGGAAAAGTTTTGAATGTTTTGGATAAGTTCACTTACCTTGGTAGTGTACTTTCCAGAGAAGTACACTTTGACAATGAGGTTGATGCACACATTGCCAGAGCTAGCTCAGTGTTTGGGAGGCTCCGAAGAAAAGTTGGGGAGAGAAGAGGTATTAGACTGACTACCAAACTGACGGTCTACAGAGCCATTGTGCTGACCTCATTGTTGTATGCCTGTGAAACATGAACAGTCTACCAGCTGCATGCCAGGAAAGTGAATAGCTTCTATTTGAACTGCCTTAGGAAGATTCTGAGGATCACTTGGCAGGATAAGGTACTAGACACTGAAGTCCTTGCTCGAGCTGAACTGCCAGGTATTCAAACTATGCTTCAGAGAGTGCTACTCTGATGGACTGGTCACATTGTTCAAATGCAAATTGTAGGTTTGCCAAAAAGACTATTATTGTACGGAGAACTCACATGGGGCAGGCGATTACATGGTGGCCAGACGAAATGATGCAAGGACACTCTCAAGGTCTCTCTCAAGAACTTTGGATTTGACTGTGCAACATGGGACACACTGGCACAGGATCGCTCAGCATGGCGTGCCCACATCGGAAAGGGTGCTGTGCTCTTTGAGAAAAGCAGAGTTGAGACAGCACAAAGTAAACAGAGGATGCATAAATTTGGGATATCCACCCCAAATATTCACATGAACTATCTGTGCCCAACCTGTGATAGAGCATTCTGAGCTCGTATTGGTCTGATCAACCACGAGCACACTGAAATTTCACTTTATCATGGTGATGTCATTTTGGTCCTCTTCGAAGATGAAGGACAACTACCAACCAACCAACTATTATGAAACCTAATAGAAATGTGTTTGATATTTTTTTTTGTCTCACAAGAAAATCAGAATGAAACTTTGCTTAGTTTTGATTTTGGAAGATTTTTTTTTAATCTATCTGAAATTTAAAGGGTAGACAACATTTTTCTATTGAATTTTTGTTCAATTTGGCATTTACTCAGGTGAATATATTTCTTATCACTATTAAAAAGTGAAACACATACCAAAAAAGTGAAACACATCAAAAGAGCAGGAAAAAAATCAGGTGACCCATCTCTAGTCTCCTACTCATCCTGACCCTTGATCCCTTTTATGTTTTGAACTCTAGCTTTGATTCATACCTGCCTCCATACCTACTCTCAGACCCAGTTAAAAGCCCAGCTTTTAACTTGGTTCCAGTCTTGGTCCTAGAACCATTCTCTATATCTAGACATGTTCCCTTTCTGCCTTAGCAATGTGCCCAAGTCTAAAACTATGGAGGTCAAGTTAAAAGCAATTTGAGAAGATTTATTCAACAAGGACCAAGCACTAGCCACCCGCATTACAGTCTTTACATCTTTAAAGTATCTTCTTTGACTAGATAGTCCTTATTAGTTGTATTATAGTTATAATGGCAGTTCACATGTGTAAACTTTGATTTACAAGTATGATAAGTAACTATAATACTTAATGGTTTACAAAACACTGAATATATATTTATTTGCAAAAATGCATCTATACATACACGTGTACATATACATATATACTCATTTGATATAACAATACTGTGCATTAGATCGTGTAACTATTATTATACACATTGAAAAGAAAAGGGAAAGGGGAAGTCAGAGAGGTCATGACTTGTTACTTGCCGGTAAGCAGCAGAGTCAGAAATTCAATACTTTGATTTTTTGAGGGGGGACATTATGTAGAAAAAACATGAAATAATTGTGATTTAAGGCTCAATAACACCATGAGAAAACATTTCTTTGGGGAAGTAGTGCAATATATAAATATTTATTTTAATGTTTTTACACAGATGAAAATGAGCAACTGAAGAAAAACAATGATATCCTCAGGGAGAAGTTAAAATCTCACGAGCAGGTGAGGCTTAATGTAACATAAAATCAATCCTGCCCTAAGCCCTTAAATTGGAAAAAAAAAAAAAAAAAGATTAGTTATATATGCAAAATAATTTTTTTGCTTCACTATTTCAATATATCAATTATTTCATCAGTAGGAGCACTTTATTGATGCAGATAACAACTTTATGCTTTAGATGACCTTTATTGGTATAGCCAAAAGATATATCACCTGGTGATCAACCTTTTAATGATATGCCTTTTCAAACTTAGCTGAGCTGGTCTCCAAGCCCACATTCAAAGCCTTCCCAATTTGTGTTCTACTAGACATAGCCTTCAAAACCCCATTATTGCATGTTGAGTAATTGAAGTGGGACTTTAATGAAGGCAGTATTTGCAAAATACAATGAAAAGAAGTTATTGAAAATGGTTTTTTTCTAAAGTAGAGTTTAACTAATAAGGAAGAAAAATTATCAGTGTGGAGCCCAAACAAAATATAGATAATACCAATCATTATTATGACAGTGAATTTCCTTTACTCTGTAATTAAGCAATAAAGGCACAGGTTCTAGTTTCTCTAACACCTTCTTTAATTCTTTTAATAGGTTTCTTGGTTGTCCATAGCTCTACTAAATGAATTTTAATGTTTTTAAATCACAGAGTCAACAGATCTCTCCATCTCTCTCTCCATCTCTTTGTCTCTCTGTCTGTCTATCTGTCTGTCTGTCTCTCTCTCTCTCTCTGTCTCTCTCTCTCACACACACATTTTCTCTCAGATCTGTGATTTTATTGGTAGAGGTAATTTCCAATGAGAAAGCTCCTGAGTGATTAAGTATCTTGCCTAGGGCCCCATAACTAGTTTGTGCGTGTCATAGGCAAGATTTGAACCCAACTCTTCCTGATTCTGAGGGTAGCTTTCTATTATAGACTACATCATGCTGCCTCTCTAGATTTAATTATTGCATATATATGGCAATTTGTTTCTCATTTTCAGTTAACCATTGCACTTTCAGTTTATGTTATTTACGTAAATGAAGAAGGCACTTCAAGTAGAATACAAATGAACTACTTCCAAAGGGCCCCTGAAGTCTTCTGCCATTTTTTTCCTTCCACTAAAAGGCCAAAGCCTCAGATCCAACTGCAGGAATGACCCATGTCTGCAGTGCCTGTGCCTGTGCCTGAACAACAGTAGAAAATAATGCTAGACTAGCACCGAGGCAGCTGATGCTAGAGCTACAACAGAAGAGAACTGGCCAACACAACCTCAGGGAAGCAAAGTGGCTAGGGTCTTTGCAGGTGCTACCAACACAATCAACCACATCTGATAGAGGCTTGTCAGGCTCACAGCAACTGACAGTTCAACCCTGGATTCAAGATTCTGCAAGCAGGTGACAGAGAAGAAGCCAAATCAAAATCTAAGTCAGTGTCACCAGGAGGCCAAGTCCAAACCCAGGAATTCCTGCAGAAAGCAGCAACTTATCTTAGCCCCCACAGTTTGCCCACATCCAAGAGTAAGAGAAAGACCAGAGTCTGACCCAAGCACAAAACTCTAATCCAGAAACTGAGGCTGGAGATGAATAAACGTAAGAAAAGTCCAATCACTGTGAAAATATTGTGGACTGAAAGAAGCCCAATAAGTAAGCCCAGAAAAGAAGAATAACTCCATCTGTCCAAGTAGAGCCTCAGAGAATGTCCTACCCAAAAGGGCTGCCAGAGTACCAAGAAGAAATTTTTAAAGAAATACAGTATATAATATTAAAAGAAATGATGGCTAGTGAGGAAAGAATGGCATAGAACATTAATAGCTTTACCCCAAAATTGAACTTTACAAAATGTAAAATTTGCCAACAAGAAAACAACGACTCCAAAGCACAACAGGAAATGTTCAAACAAAACCAAAAGATTGGGGGAAAGGGGGAACAGAAGAAAATGTTTGTTCTACACTATTAGAAACAACTGACCGAAAAAATAGATCATGGATAGATCATGTAAGAGTAATTGTCAGAAAATTAGGATCCACTCCAACCCCCAAAAAAGCTTGCATACAACATTTCAAGAAATTGTAAATGAAAATTGCTCAGACCTTTTAGGAGCAGAGAGCAGTGTGAAAATATAAAGAATGTACTGGCTACCACCTTAAAGAAACTTTAACATAAAATTTCCCAGTAATACTGTAGGCAAACTTCAGAGCTTCCAGATTAAAGAAAAAAATACTCCAAACTGCCAAAAGAAAGATTTAAAGTACCAAGTACCCACCATCAGGATCACACATGGATTTGACACTGCTACTATAAAGAAGAGGACAGCTTGGAATGTAGTATTTTAAAAGGCAAAAGACAAAGTCTTACAACCAAGAATAACCTATCTGACAAAACTAAGTATAATCTTAGAAAGGAAAATGGACCTTTAATTAAATTAAGGATTTCCTGAGCATTTCTGATAAAAAGACCAAAATGGATTAGAAACTTTGGAATGCAGCTACAGGATTTTAGAGAATCCTAGAAAGATAATTACATTTGATTAGTTGGAAAAGACTATTTAGTGATGATTTTGTTGATTTACATTCAATAGGGGAAGAAAAGAGTTCTTCTGAGAACCCTGATATCTTCAAGAGTCCTAAAGGAAGTTAAATAAGACAGGCAGAGAACCAGGACATAGTTTTGTTCTATTTTAATGGTTTTGGGAGAAGGAAATGGGAGGAGAAAAGGATTATTCTGGGAAGGAAAGGAGAAAGACAAGGGAGCTTACTAATCAATAATAGTGATGTAAGAGATAAAGAACAAACACAGAGGAACAAAGTTGAGGGAATGAGTATCTTCTGAACCTCAATTTCACCTAAACTAGGCAAAAGAAAGTTGAGCACACACAGTTTTGTGAAGAGACACATTAAGGGACAGAGAAAGTAGAGAGAAGGATTTAAGAGAGAGGACAGAGGGCAGGATAGTTAAGGAGCAAAGAGAAACAAACCAATCAGAGAGTGGAATGTGAGGGGAAAGTGAAAGAAAGAGTGAAAACTTATGATTAGGGACAGGAAAAGAAAGAGGATGGATCAACTAAGCAAAGACAGATTGTTTCAGTTATAGATCATCAGAGTTCAGCAAACTGCTTTTTCACTGCCTTCCCTTTTTGCTATGGATGGGAATGAAAGAAATTCTCCAGTAGAATAAATAGAACAGGTAGCAGAAAATCAAGAAGGAGAATCCAACAGTGTGTTATTTACAAGAAACACACTTGAAACATAAATATTCACATGGAGCAAATCTGTTGTGATTCAGGTGAACTCAAGGGAGCAGTCATGATTTCAAGAAAAGATAACAGTAAAATAGATGTAATAAAAAGATAACCATGAAAACTACATCATGATTAAAAAACACCATTTATAATTAGCCAGTACCAGTAGTTAATATATATGCAATAATGACATCACATCTAAACACAGTTAAAAAGTTCTTTGAATTGTAGGAAGAAATAAGCAGTAAAACCAAAATATCAGGGAACCTCAGGGTACACTTTTCAGATCTAAACAAATCTGGCAAAAGAACAATACAGAAGTTAAGAACCTCAATAAAACTTTTTAAAAACTAGATAGGATACATTTCTGGTGACTACTAACTAGGAATAGAAAGAAATTTATATATTTCCCCTTGAAGCATGGCACCTTTACAAAAATTGACCATGTGTTTGGGCATAAAAACTTCACAAATTGATTCAGGAAAAGAAGAAATATTAAAAGCATACATTATTGACCATAATGAAATAAGATTTATATTCAATAATGAGTCTTTGAAGAAAGCATTATGAATTAGTTGAATAACCTCAATTAGTGAACCAAAAAAAAAAAAGATTGTTAACTGAAAAAAATTAAAGTAATTTTTAAAAAATTAATTCAAGACTAAACAACTTAATCCTAAACAACTGATGGATAAAAAGACACATGATAGAAACAAAAGAAAGGTTCATCAAGCAAAATGACAACAAGGAAATAACAGACCAAAACTTCTGTAATGCCCTAAAGCGGTCCTTAGGGAGAAATCCCTGCGTCTAAATGCATTCATCAGTAAAAGAGAGAAAGCACAAATCAGCAAACTGGGCGTGCAGATTTAAAAAAAAACAGAAAGCAACCAATTAAAAACTCTAAACATCAAGATAGAAAGTCTAAGACTCGAAGAGATTTTAAAAATTAAAAACAAAAAATGAATAGACAAATAATACTGAGGTTTAAAAAACCTAGTGCAATAGATAAGCAATTATCTAGTCTGATTTCAAAGAGAGGAATCAGATTTTTGTATCCAAAATTAAAAAGGAGAATTCACAAAAGAGGAAATCAATGAAACTATCAGGAACTATTTTGCCCAGTTATGTACCACTAAAACTGATAATTGGGATGCATGAAAATATTTGATAATATGAAATATCAAAATAGCAGAACAAGAATTAGAATAAATAACTCAATGTCAGAAAAAAAATAAATTGAACAGGCTACTAGTGAACTCCAAAAGAGACTTGAGAACCAGATGGATTTACAAATGAATTTGATCAAACTTCCAAAGAATAATTAATCCCAACATTATATAAACCATTTGGAAAAATAAAAAAAGAAAAGAATCTTCCAAACTCTGATACAAATATGTTCTTAATACCTAAATCAGAGACAAAGTCAAGAAAAAGCTTTAGACCAATGTTCCTAATGAGCATCAGGTAAATACAAAAAGTATTTTAAAAACATTTAAATAGCAAAAAAGCTTCAGCATATTAAGAAATATTAGATACTATGATCGGGTTGAGTTTAGATAAGGAATACAGAGTCAGTTGAATAAATATTACAGGAAGAATAGGCCTCAACACATACTCCAACGAGGACCTTCAATGGACATTTCCCCTCCCCTCCTCATTACATGAGGAAAACTATAAACATGATAGACCACATTAGTAACAAAAATAACACAACCAACTTGGTTATTTCAATAGATGCTGGGAAAGCTTTTGATAAAATCTATCACCTATTCCTGTTAAAAACACTAGACAACATAGGAATAAGTATTGATCGTTTGTTTCTCTAGATCAACTTCACTATTACTATTTTTTTTCTGTCTCTATAAAGAAGTTATTTTTTCGTTTGGTTGTCATGACATTGAAAACTAAAAAATAAATAAAAATTTATTTAAATTAATTTAGTGTTGTCATTTTTATTATATTGCCATGAACAACCAATAAATAATGACCATTTCTCTACTTTTTAGGTCTGTCTTTGTATAATGAATGTTTTTTAATATTCATATAGTTCCTGTGTGTATCTTGGTAGGTGGGCTCCCAAATATTTTATATGTTCTGTAGCTATTTTGAATGGATTTCCTCTTTCTGTCTATTCCTCTGGGATCTGTTGGTAATATACAGAAATGCTGCAAATTTGTTCAAGTTCGTATCTCAAACCAAGAGCTGTGGTGTTGGTGGTGGTGTCACAAGCAGCTCTGGTACTGGTATTAGAAAGCTGGCATTTACATAGTGCTTTAACTTTTGCAAAGCACTTTACATATATTACCTCATTTGACTTAATCTCTAGTGATAGCACAAAAAGAAATCAAGGAGATTAGGCATAAGAAAAAAGAGGAAACAAAACTATTCTTTGTTGTAGATGATCTATCTAGAGAACTCAAAAGAATCAATCAAGAAGTAATTGAAACATTTACTAACTTTAACAAAGTTGCAGAATATAAATCTACATAAATCATCAGCATTACATTTGTGTTTGATATTTTCAAATACCCCAGATTCTGGGATAAGAACTAATTCTTTGATTTAAAAAAAAATCAACGAGAAATTGTAAAACAGTCTGGCAGAGAACAGATACAGACTAGGATCTTATACTGTATAATAAAATAAGCTCTAAGTGGATATATGATTTAGACATAAGGGGTGACATCATAAACAAATTAGAGAAAGAAGGAGGAAATTACCTTTCAGATTTATGGATAGGGGAAAGAGTTCATTACCACACAAGGAACAGAGAGAAACAGAAGATAGAAGGGACAATTTTGATTGCCTAAAATAAAATAATTTTGCACAAATAAAACCAATGCAGCTAAAATTAGAAGGGAAACAAATAACTGAGGTGAAGGAGATATTTGCAATAAGCTTATCTGATAAAATTCTCATATTCAAGATACATGAGGAATTGATTCAAATTTTGTATGAAGAAGAATCATTCCCCAGTTGACAAAGATCATTTGAACAAGAAAGAAATCTAAGCTATCAATAATCATATGAAAAAAATGTTCCAAATCCACTACTAATCAGAAAAATGCAAATTAAAATTATCATTTCTTACAGCTGTGATATTCTACCGGAGAACCCAAAAGACTAAACTAAAAAAAAAAACTAAAATAATAATTTCAAGGAAGTTATAGTATGTAAAATATATCCCCCTAAATCATTAGATTTATTTATATTACCAGCAAAACACAACAGAACAAGATGGAAAGAGAGATTCCGCTCAATATAATTGCAGAATGAATAAAACATTTGGGAATCTACCTGCAGAAACATGTACAGGAACCATATGAATATAATGACAAAACACTCCATCAGAATAGAGACCTCAATAAGTCTAGAAATATTATTTGTTCTTAGATAGGATGTGGTCATGTAATAAAAATGACAATATTATCTAAATTAATTTACTTACTCAGGGTCATGTCAATCAGTCTTCCAAAGGAATATTTTATAAATCTAGAAAATAATAAAATTCATATGGAAAGAAAAAAGTCAAGAATCTCTAAAGAAATAATGGGGCGGGTGGGGGAAGGAGGAGAATGGGAGTGAAGGAAACCTAGCAAGCACCAGTTTTCCAACTACACTACAAAGCTGTAATCATCAAAGCTATTTGCTACTGGTTAAAAAATAGGTTGATCAGTGAAACAGATTAGGAACTTAGCATAAAGAAGCAAGTGAGCACAGTGGTTAATGTTTGATGAATCCAGATACCTCCAACTCATAAAGACTCACTATTTGACAAAAACTGCTGAGGAAACCAGCAAGCCATCTAGAAAAGGCTAGGTATAGGTTAACGTCACACTATATATGTAAAAAGAAGCCTCAAATTGTTCAATATTTAATAAACCTTAGAACATGAATTACCTGGGAAAGAGCTCCCTGTTTGACAAGAATTGCTAAGAACCAGAAAGCGGTTTGGTACAAACTAGATTGAGACCAAACCTTAAACCACCTAACGCAATAAACACAACAAAGTTACAGGATCTTAGAAGTTATACCATAAGAAAAACTGGAAGAGACTCAGTCAGGTACTTTTCACAGTTGGAATTTTAGTGGACAGTGAATTCTGTATGAGTCAGTTGTATGGCATGGCCACCTAACAAGCTAAGCTCCGTTATCAATGAAGTGTAAATGTCTAGAATTAGAAACATAAATACCATCATACTCTGCTCTGGTCAGACTGTATCTAGAGTATGGTTTTCACTGTCAGAGGCTGCAATTTAAAGGAGACATTAACAGTACAAAATGAGTCCAGAGGAAGATAACTAGGATGGTACAGAAGTCATCAGAAACCATTCCTTGTGAGGAATAATTAAACGAGTTTGGACTATTACTCTGAAGAAGAAACTTAAAGGGACAAGTACTAAGAAGGGTTGTCTTCAGTGAGGACTCCAGGAGAGGAGAATTAGTCTTATCCTGAGTCACCACAAGAGACCACAACTAGGATTAACAAAGAGAAGTGTCAGGGAGGCACATTTTTAGCACAATTTTTAGCACAAAAGGAAGACTTTTCTAATAGTTAAAGGTGACCATTAATTGAGTAATGAGTTTCCTCTTACCAAAAGTATGCAGAGGCCGATTAACCATCCATAAGCAGTGTTGTTGGAGGGATTCTGAATTTGATAAGAGGTTACTTTTAAATACCCGTACTGTAACTCAAGTTTCTGTGGAAGAACCTCTGCTCACAGCCAGATTTGAAGGTTGAGCTCTTGCTAACAGGAGGAAGAGACTGATGTTGGTGTGTTGGTGCTCCCTGGTGGCCAGAAGACATGACTACAACTTTTAATGTTTAAATTTAAATTTGAATTTTGCATTGCAAGAGCTGTTCTCAAATCAGATTATTCAAACAATATTTACATTATGACAATATTTGATAATTAGATCTTCCTAGAAAAACAGTTCCAAGTTTCGAATCTTTATATGTTTAGTGTAAGGAAAGAGGAATTAGATTCTATTTCCTCAAGTGATAGATCTTCCCAGAAAAACAGTTCCAAGTTTTGAATCTTTATATGTTTAGTGTAAGGAAGGAGGAATTAGATTCTGTTTCCTCAAGTGATAGTCAACAGAATAGATATAATCAAAGAGTAGATAACAGAGGTAAGAAATGCTAATATGTTAATAGGGTGCTAATGCTTAGTGAACCCTTTTTGAAATGTGAGCATGTTTTTCTGCAGATGATGAAAAGCCTTTTCAGGGCTTTGAATAACTAAACCCTGGACAAGTTTGGGTAGTTCAAGGGAGCAGTTTGTAGAAGACACCCCTGCAGGGGATCATCATGCATCATCTAGCAAAGATTTGCCCAGAGAGGAAACATTCCATGTAGCAGTTCAAGACTTTGTTCATTGGAGTAGACACATAATCCAGAAAACTCTGGAAACCCACCTGAGTAACTTACCCAGCAGAGTTGCAGCAACCAAGAGAAAATGCATGAAGACTCTGGGAAGAGAGAAAACTTCCGGGCCCTGAAGTATTAGGAGTTAGGAGTTACCTTTGCTTTATTCTACACGTTCCCCATGACCATTTTAACTCTAAATCTAAGCTCATTCTTCACATGAATGCTATGAATATTTGAGGAAGAGTGTGTCCTAGGTTTGGAGGAGGAATGTTTTGTAACTATTTTTTTTTACTATGCCATCTCAGGAATCAATTGCTTTGAGTTAATTCTATCTACTGGCTGACTATTAATAGGAAGCACATTGCTAGGAGCGCCTAAACCATAGCTTTAGGATTAGCCATCCACTGGGTGCCCACAAGTGTTAGGACAGGTTGGAAGGAGTACGCCACGGGAGTGTTACATAACAGTTATGAGGCACGTTTATCTTACACATATAAAACTTAAGTTTTCTTATACAGGAATATAAGCGTCAGATTGACAGACTTGTGAAGGAAATTCAAACTAAAGAGGAAGAACACAAGATGGAAATAAAGAAAGTTAATCTGGATATACAAAAAAAATGTAGGTACCTGAAAATTTTCTATGATTTTTAAACATTCATTACACACTAAATAGGTTTCCCACTCCCCAAAATCTAATTTTTGTACCTTTACTGCCTTAGTAATTTCACCTTTATGTCTAGATGAAACAATACACCACATTTTAAAATGCTATCCATTTCAGCTTTTTAAAAAAACAATTTTAGGATTTTGTGTTTGACATTTCACCTCCCAAGCCAATTAATTTGTATTATGAAACAATATATCATTTAAAAGTTTGTGCTTTGAATTGAAATAGAAAATGTATTTGGATATTTTATATGCCTGCCATTTATAATTTAACAAAGTATTCTCTTTCCAGTAAAGATCCCTTTTGAGTCATATTCCATGCAGTTTGAAAATGGGTAGTGTTGTTATTCAGTGGTTTGAGTCATGACCCTATGGACCTTTTTCCACAGGGTTTTCTTAGAAGAGATACTGGAGTAGTTTGCCTTCCTTCTCCTGGGGCAAACAGAGGTTAGGTGACTTGTCCAAGGTCACACAGCTAGGGCATTTCTGAGGCTGAATTTGAGCTCAGGTCTTCCTGATTCCAAGCCCAGCACTATCCACTGCTCCATCTGGCGGCCTCTACGTTCATATAAAATATTTACTGAATGTAAGCAGAATGTTATATCAGTGTATCAAAGGAAATGAGAGATGTAGTACGTGCTCCATGAGACCTTAAACTATAAGGGTCAGGATATTCCTATGTGTGTGTATGTGTCCATATGCGTGTACACGTTCTTTAGTTGTGATTTATATCCAGTTTAAAGAAAATTCTTCTAGATATCTTTAAGAAGTTTATAATCGCTTGTATGCCAACTGGAAGTAATAATAGTTACCATAGTTACTATGGTGCTTTATCATTACAAAGGGTGTATGCACATTGTCTTATTGTGTCTTCACAACAATCCTGTGAGGGAAACGTGTTATTGAACAGTTCGCTGTTACTAAGATCCAAGGAGCTGCCCCAGATCACACAGATAACGAATGAACAGAAGGCATTCAGTGAGGGCCAACTCTGCACAGAGCCCCGTGCTAGGCGCTGATAACGCAGTCAAACACCATGAGAAATACTGCTTCCAAGGGGCGCACCTTCCGGTGAGGCACCCAGGAGCCACAGGCCAGGGACTGAGGCCTGGCTTTCGGATTCCAAGTCCAGGGCGTTTGGGGCCGCAGCGTTCTGCTACAAGAGTGGCCCCAGTGTAGAGCGTCTGAAGTTAAATCAGCGAGAGTCTGCAGTGATCGCACCCTCGAGGATCACCAATATTGTCGGCGAACTTCAAGGCATTTTACCACATGCAGCGAGTTCTGACACCCAGAAAAGACGGGCTTCACGATGTTCTGTTGGCGGCCCGTTTTACAAAACGCTACATGACGGAGGAGGAAAATGTGAAGGACAAAACCATCCGCGTATCTTTCGTTTTCCTCTCCTCCATCGGGCGGAAATACGTTTGGGGTCTTTGGGAGTCCCTTAAGTCTTGGAGGATGGCACGTGCGCTCCAACCTCGGGAACCCCGCGAAGGGCAGAGCAAGGCAGGCAGGGGGCGCGCTCGGCTCGCGCAGTCCTCCAGGGTGCCGCTGCTCCCCGGCAGCTCCCCGGCTTCCCCTCCGGCCCCTCGGACCGCCGTCCCGGAGGCGGCGGCTTCTTTAGAACCCGGCACTTTAGACCGGCCGATCCCGAGACACGCGGCCCCTACAGGGAGGGCTGAATCCCGGCCCTGCCAGGGGGCCGGACCCCTCGGGCTCCAAGGTTTCCCGACGACGTTGTGGGCGCTTCGCCGTCCCCGGCGGCCCCGGGGGCTTCTCTCGGGGGCTCCCTCCGGAGCCGGCCTGGGTGTCATTTCGTCACTGACTCGGTCTCACCGCTTCTCTAGTGCCCGGACCTGCAGCCGGGAAGACCTGAGTTCAAGTCCAGCCTCGGACCCTTGGTATCTGTGTGACCCCAAGCGAATCCCTTCCCGGCCGGCCGGAGCCGCCGCTGCTTCTTGTGCCTCCGCTTCGTTGTCTGCGAAGCGTGAATCTGCCAACCTTGTTTGCAGGGTTGTCGTGAGGATCGGAGGAGTTAGCATTTATAACGTGTTTGCAAACTATGTAAATGATCGCTCTTGTTACTATCACTGACATTCTGGAGCAAGAATAGGAAAGTGCTTGGGAACCCTGCATCGCTTTTTGGAAACGGATTTATTTTGTTTGAATCATGTTTTGATCTCTTGTGTTTCCTAGACCATAGGTTCAGGTATTTTTAAATCGTATTACTAAAATATCCTCTGGTGTTTGTGTTTTTATTAGTTGAACTAAAGGAAGAAAAACACAAAGAACTGATGGAGAAAAAGGAAATGGAGATTTCAGAGCTGACCGCAAAGTTAAGAGCTCAAGATATGGAAAAGCAGAATGAGATAATCAAACTGCAGATAGAGGTAGTTCTCAGGAAGTCAGATTGAGTTAAAACCTCCAGCATGATGTGTATACATAGCAGAAGCAAACGAGTCCAGAGTTAAATAAGATTGAAAACACAACCCAGAACACTGTGTTTCGGGTATCAGACATTCCCTGTCAACAGTTAAAGGTATCCCTTTGACCTAAAAATTGTGAAAAGGGTTAACAAAAATGTTGTGTTGAATTAAAAAAACTTCTACTGAGCTAGCGAAACAATAGAACAAGTTCCTCAAGGTCTTCTCATTTCTTAATATTTTTTAACTCTCTGGAGCTGAAAACAACCTGAGAGTTCATCAAATGCAACCCCCTTTTACAGATGAGGAAACTGAGGCCCAGAAAAGTTAAATGCTCTGCCTCAAGTCACCTAGCTAATCATTATCTGAGGTGACATTTGGACCCTAATTTTTCCTGACTCCATGGCCAGGGTTCTGGCACTAAGCCTTAGTCGTGTGTCTCTGAAGCATCCTACAGTGAACCACCATTGGGAATGGCAGATGTGTTCACCTGTGGTGTGTTGGCCCTGAGTTAGGTCTAGCTGGGATCCTGACCCGGCAGGGGCCAGTGATGTGGTGACCAGTTCAGGTCAGGCTGGGCCAGTGAGAGGAAGGCTGATCCTATGATACACAGGCAGGACCATAATTAGTACAAACATAAGGGAACAAGCAGATAGCAGAAACCCCTTCATTCCATATCCCCTGCTTTTTACTGTACACCACACTGCCTGTTAATCAAGAATCTCTACACTTATTTTTCTGAACTTGACCCTTAATCTAGGAATCTCCAGCCTTCTGTGAGCACTTATTTGTCCTGGATCTCTTCCCTTGCTAGGCCAGGCTTTCTGGTATAAAGGAGAGAATGTAGCAGAAAGCAGGGGAAAGCTAGCATCCTTCAAGTCCAAAAGAGAGTATTAAACTGATGAAAAATGGACGCTTTGCACTAAATTTTTGGGATTTGAATGAAGCAAACACCTTAAGAAAATTTTTCTTTATGTAATACACTTGTCAAAATACAAGACATTTGCTTATTTGAAAATATTTATAACATCCCTTTAATAAACAATAAATGGTTTTTGGTCTTGTTTGGGAAATCTTACTTTCTTAAGAATAAGAATCATTCCTAAAGAAAACCAAACTCTGAGTAATTATCATGATCATTCTTATTCCTGGAACACAGATGACAACTCTCTCCTCTCTCCTGAGTGCTGGAGAACCAGTACAGGAGGAGAAGTTAGGCTCATACGGGCAGGTCCATTAACCATGACAATGATTGTAATCTGTTTTACTTTGTTACAAGGAAGAGTTCTGTGGTGGAAATGTGTATATCTGATAAAGAATATGATCTAAAAAAACAAGGAATTTTTAAAACTTGTACAAATTTTTAAAGGAACTATTAAAAAGAAGACTTTACATCACAAATTAGATAGTTTAATATATAGAGTAGCTTAATATTATACACAAAAAGTAGGGAAGGGATTGTACCTGTGGTATAGATATAAAAACACTGTAATGAATTATATCATTTTAAATTTGAAATTTTTTTGTATTTGATTCAGCTTAATGCTCAGCTGGCAAGAGTTCAGATGAAATCAGCAAAACCATATCCTGATTCCACTGTTTTGCCTCGGAATATCTATAGAAGGGTACGTGATTTTTTTTTTCTTTCATTATGACTCTTATTGGAGGTCAGTAGCTAAGCAATGATTAAATAATAAGTGGTAAATCTGGCTCCTTTTATAGACCTAGGCAGAACCCTACTTGATAGATATGAATGATGTTGAGCTAGGGTTGGGCTTCATAGCCCATATGCCCAAATATCTTCCAAAACACAGTTACAGATCTTCCATTCAATACTGAGACATCCCCACAAACCCCTAAAAGTCACTTTGTAACCAATCTGTATTAGTCAGAAGCTAAAATATAAATCAAAAGATGAAATGAATCACTGTAACTATGATATGCCAAAATGCATTTCCCAACTCAATTCCATGCAGAGTTGGTGCTCATCATATATTTGTTGAACTATTAACTATCCACAAATCATTTCCATTTCTTCCTCCACCCAGGACCCCCAAATCATGTCAAGGGTAGAATACCCTGTATAACTTGATACAGGCACATGACCAAAGGCTGGTCTCACCTGAGAAAGAGTAAGGGGGTCAGGTCAATATCAGTGTCAGGAGGCAAACTCAAATACATCCCACATCCAATGCAAACCCCAACTCATTTCCCTGTTTGAGTTCTTGGGGGAAGGGGTGAAATAGAAACATTACTGGGACAGACACTGGAATTACTAGGCAGGAGTTTGAGTTTAAGGCAGGTGAGGAACCTCCAGAAGTTTTCTCTTCTGTTTGCCCCATTCTGTTCTCTGTAGTAATTCTGTGCTCATGCTTTGCAGGCTTCTCAAGCCAATGATCCCTCATGTGGCAGGATGGCTTTTGTAAAGGGGGCCTGATCAGGGAAGTTACTATCCTTCCTCGAAAAACTCCTTCCTTACAGTACTTAACCATCTCATGTTCCTTGGGGTAGTGAAGATGTAGTATTCAGGCATCTGAGAAATATCAAGGACATGGTGTTTAAATATGTCACCAAAATGAAAAAACTTAAATTATTCCTTACTCATGATAACTCATAGGGATATTGTGAAGATGTAAAGCTACCCCCAAAAAACTAGAAAGATAAAAGATTCCTACCAGCCTGAAAACATAATGTTCATAACTGTTTATAACATAATGTTTATAACAACCTAGAAGGTGAAAAGTGATGGTCAAATATGTTAGTATTTGTATCTTCATTATCTGAGATTTTTTTTATTATGAAGGGTGCCATTTGTAAGATCTCATTAAGTTGGACATTAGAAAACATTGCACATGAGAATTTGAGGTGACATTACTAAAATGTAAATATATTCATCCTAAGACCACACCCTTCATAGGCCATACACTCTTTAACACATTGTGCTGTGTGGTATCACAAGACCTATATGATTGTCTTGAAAAATTCTAAATGAAGAAGAAAATTGTCCTTTAAAATTTGATACTCATGACAAAGTAGAGCCAGCCTCAGTTTGGAAGACCTGAGTCCAGATCCCACCACTTGCACTAACTAGCTTTGTGACCCTAGTCAAGTCACTAAAGCTCTAAGTATCCCACATGGCAATAAGACCCTAAGAAACAAAGTAGTTGCCATTCTGCTTTGGTAGAGGGAGTTTCACTACAAAAGAGTTTCCCTACAGCAAGGGGGCAGGTAGGTGGTGCAGTGGATGGAACACCAGTGTAGGAGTCAGGAGGACCCAAGTTCAAATGTCACCTCAGACACACTCACTACCTGTGTGACCTTAGGCAAGTCACTTAACTTCAATTGCCTCATCCTGGGTCATCTCCAGTCATCCTGATGAATATCTGGTCACTGGATTCAGATGGCTCTGGAGGAGAAGTGAGGCTGGTGATCTGCACAGCCCTCCCTCACTCAAAAGAAAAAAAAAAGTCAAGTGCAAGTCATGTCATCATTTCTCTGATGGCATGGTCTTCTTAAGCAATGAAGAATGAACACACAAGTACTTCCCTACAGCAAAACCAAACAAATCCCTTCTGCCTCATAGGGTTGCTGTGGATACTGAGGAAAGTGCAAATGCAAACTATCATTCCTATATTGGACTAACAAAATACTTGCTTCTTTGTTTAGAAGCTCCAGCATCTCCAAGAAGAAAAAAACAAGGAAATTGCCATTCTCCGTGATACCATTCGAGATTTAGAGCACCACCTTGCTGCCGTTAGCAAGGATCCTCACCTCAAGCGAAAAAGGCCTTGATCACAACTATGACTCGATGTGCCAGTCAGCCTCTTTACAGTTGCCATAGGTCAGTATCACACAGATAGCTAATTTAACAAACACACATACATAAAGCTTCAACTTTGTTTTATTGAGAGTTTGTTCATCTTTTTTGCAATCGCACACAATTATCAGATTTTCAAGTTCTAGTTGCCATTCTTGCTTATTAGTATTAACCATAAAAGAGTTCAGGTCCATAGAAGTAAATTTACCTACTGAACCATCATTGACTATGGGAATACTTTCTAAGTAACCTGCTAATAAGATGCCAGTCTTCTATTCTTTCATCTCCAGATCTTTCTAAAGAAACACTCTCAGATGTTTAATCAGTTGTGATGTAGGACTAAATAAAGAAAACAGACATTGCAGAAGTTTTATTCCTATATCTAACTCTCCAAAATCAAATAGATGAGTTAAAATACAAAAGTGTACAACAATAAAAAGCTGTTATTTTAAGTAATGTGGTTTCATATACACTTTTTAAAGCAAAGTTAACAGGCACTGTGTTCTTGCACCTTGAACTATGAGGTGTGATTCTTTAATTTCTCAGCTTAGAAAAAGTAGCATTAAAAAGATCTCTAAAGAGAAAAGTAATATAAAACAAGGTAAATGTGTTTTTTTTGTTTTTCTTCCATTCTGACTTGCAAATTTTCCAACAGAAGCCCCTAGGTTATAGTTTCAGCTTCTCTCTTCATTAATGCAAACAGAACACAGGAAGAGAAACAAGAAAGACACATTAACCAGACGCTGCAGTCACCTTTTGGTTGGCACTGACATAATGTGGTTTGGGTCACAGTTTCTTTGGCAGGAAATGCTCATTTTGGAAGCCAATATAGTAGTCACTTGAATGCTTAAAGTTCTGATTTTCAAATCTTTTCACAAATTCAATTCTAATTTAGGATCACTTTTTATTAACTGGGTAGTTTGTGAAATGGACAAATACTAAAACTTTTTTAAAAACAAATTTATTTTCACTACCAACTAGCTGGTAGTGGAATCATGTCCAAACTTGGAGGGGGTTTTTTTTCACATCTAAAAATGTTTAATTTGTAGATCATTTTCAACTTCCTGTCTTAGTTTTTCATTTTCAAACAGTGCCGGCTTCTGTGGGCTCAAGCTGCCGACCAGGATATCAGGCAGCTGGAGGCGAACGTCACTGTCAAGACTCAGTGATGTTTTCCTCCGCCCGTTGCCCCTGTCAGCTGCATGAGGAAGGAAGCGTAGTGCCTTTACACCGTCAGGTGACTGAGTTGCCTAAACGCTCAAATATCAAATGTCGACAGTGGCAGCATCAGCTCTTAGGAGCTGACTCTGACCCTTGGGACAAATTTCAGAGGAGCTGGTTTGCACAGCCAGAAACTTTCTTTCGTCAGAGTTTCTTTCTTGGAACAGAAAGCTCCAAAACCCTGATTTCTGGATTTTCTTGACTCCCTGGGTGATCTTTGTGCCTGTGATGATGAAGGCCTTGCGGAGAGTGAGCATCAACAGCTGTCTCAGAACCTTCTGCTTTCTCATTCTCTGCAGGCTTGTGCCCATGCCTGTGGTGATGCTGGTGATGCTGCTGGTGATGCTGGTGGTGGTGGTGGTGGTGGTGGTCGTGGTGGTCATGGTGATGGTGGTGATGATGGTGGTGGGGGTGAGGCTGAGGGGTTGGAGTTGTTTCTTCCTCAGTTACCAAAGATGCATTCTTACAAAAGCTTTCATCATCTGGAGTCTGAAACAGAGCAGTACCACTAAATAAGCCACTTATCAACAGCTCTATTAAAACATCTCCACTTGACTTAAGAGGAAATAATAATAATAACAGCAATAAGTTGAAGATGATTCAGAGAAATGATCCACCTCTGACACAGCAAATGTACAGTTATTATTCAGTTATCTTTCCCTTATTCCGGTTAGCACACTATTAAAACAGGTTATCACACTGCCCACCATCTAGACAGTAAAACTGCTAAAGTCACGTTATCGTGGCTAGCACTGGTTGTCACTGCTATTACAGAAAAACCCTTGTGTTTATAGTTTACAAAAATGGAAAGATTTCAAAGTATTTTTCACCTGAGTTAATGCCACTACTTTGCATTTCCATACACAGAAGCTGAATATGATGTTATGGATAAAGGCCTCCAGACAGTTAGGCACTGCTATTAGTTGGCCTACATGACTAGGTCAGCAATATGCATGTTGTCCAGAATTGTTTCCAAGGCAAATTAGCCTGTAACTGACACCCAAAATGCTAGCCATACGCTCTGCAAAACAGGTAGTTCTTCATACAATAGGATTGTTTTTAAAGTTGGTTGTTGTTCCTTTTTAACTCTCCCTAACACAATAGCTTCATTGGTAAGTCCAGTGCCAACCAGAGCACTGCCAACCAAAGTTAACAATTTACTAACCTATTTATTTAGGACTCCAAGTTTCATCAAGGCACTGGTGGGTAAGGAAAGGGAGATGAATAGGATGGGGAATCTCAAAGCCTGTTGGTGGAGCAGCTCAAAATCAAGCCTAAATCTAATTTTTTCTCTTCAAAAATCAAATACACTAAAATCAGTTCAGGAAGTCAGAGCATTTCAGGGATGTGTGCTCCAATGCTAGGCCTCACATGTTAAGAGACTTGCACTGAGTTATTAGTATATAACTGCTGGGTAGCAGTTTTTAAAAATCATGCCTTCATTACCACCTGTGTTAATGAAGACCCTGGAAGCATTTGACCTTTATTTATGAACAGTTTGAATAAGTGTTTAAAAGAGTGGAGATCTCTAACCAAAGTAACAGAATGATAGAACAAATTAATCTCTTAAGTAACTTTTCAGAAATTAACTTATTAGAAGTTGTTGCACGTCAAATTGGCACTGTACACACATACATGCTCAGATGTATATGTGTAGACATGTACATGTATATATCTGTATCTATGCATATATAGATAGATATAGATATATTCTTCTCTTTCACTATCTTCTCTTTAAGGAATTCCTAAGGTTTCTCCAGCATTAAAATTAGGCTTTCATTACTTCTGTAAGACATTTTGTAATTAGGCTATTTCTAGAAGGCAGGATTGTAAATTTAAATCTGGAAGGGACCTTCCATGTGGCTGTCATGCTCAGGTGCAGATCCAGGTGATCCCAAAGCACCAAAGGAGGAAATCAGAAAGATGTGAAAGAGATGACTAAAGTCAGGAACCTTTTTGTGCCTCAACATGAATCACATAAAACAGCATGATTCCTCTCAATTCCATAAGTACATTTTGAATACCTACTATGTGCAGAGCCTTATAGCAAAGCACCAGATATAGAGAGAAAATTCTAATTAGGTACTGGAAGCTGCATTTGCTCTTTAGATCCAGTGGGCACCATGGTCAAGTATCATGATAATCAGTTCTACTATTAGGAGAAAGATTCCAGGTAAATCACTAATAGTCTAGTATCTCGCTATCTGGGGACCCCCACACTCAATTTATATCTTAATAAGTTTTTATGGAAATGCAAATCCCTTAGACAGAAAATGCTTTGAAGTTCTCCCATGAAATATAAATTATAAGCAAAACAATTTTCTGTCGGTAACAGCAATGCCAGCTAGTGTCAATAATGGGAACATAACTTGGGTATTGGCAGTCTAGATGGCATCATGCATGGCTGTTAAAACTTTTTCAAAAATGGACCTAGCATAATGAAAAATGGATTGAAGTTTTAATAATTTTGTTGTAAAGTATTTTGATGTTGATTAGCTTAGTCACAAAACACCAACTTTATTAAACATCCCCTAGAATTATTTCCTTTCCCCCTAGACTTAATTAAATGAAAATACCATGTATGCGCAGTTTCCGCAGGTTTTTTCACAGTAAGCAATTTTAATGGCTTCTTCCACATATGAGAAAATCAGAAAGGAATAAGGCAAACCAAGATGATACACAAGACGGCCACATCTAAACAAAGACAAAATACAAAGATCATATCATATCATCATTTAAAAAAAAAATGTAACCATGCTGAATTCTTAAAACATTATCGTCTATCCTGGAACCTCATCCTAATACTGTGGGCCATACTGTGAATGCACTTTGAACAACAAATTTCCTTGGGTGGAATACAAAGGGGAGATCTGCCTCAACTGAATGACATGTTATAGTAGTTTATAATAAGCAGGAATATAGCATTTTAAAAGTTTACTAACTTTTTTAACTTGAAATTATGTCACCAGAGTCAAGCGAGATATTTGTAAATAGGTTTTGTAACAGAGTTACAATTAATTATGTTTTTCGTAACATAGGTTTTATAACATAGTTAAAATAAGTTTTGTAACATAGTTAAAATTTGCCCGAGCCTGCGCTGCTTTCTTCTATACTGTACTTATTCACTAGAAGAGGCATTCGTCCCTTATGCCAAACATTACAACAGATACTAGGATGAGAAATGTCAGGACAACACAAAGATTTCCAAATTCTAGTCAACAGTGGCTTGTTTCAAATAATGGTGGATATAAAAAAAAATTGGGGGGAACAATCAAATAATTAGGGTTCTAAATCTTGGAGTTCCTTGAAACTGGCGTTAGTAAGCCCAGTGGGCTTCCTTCTAAGCAGGTGGAATGTCAGAATTACGTCACACTATCATCATTTTGCTTCCACCCTCTAAGGAGAATTTGGAAGTATCAGATCAGACTAGCGCAGGACAAGCCTTGAGAAACCTCCTTTACCCTTGATCAGGTCTATCTGGAGGCATCCTAAATAGGGAGGTAACATTCAGGATGGCTGGAGAAGAGACACTGGTTTGTTTAGGAGTCCCCTACACCAGCAGGGTTAAACTTGAATAGAAATGGGGGCCACTGAACCATATGTAAGGATCTCTGTGGGCCACACACAGACTTAGAAGATCATGTAAGTAACATTATATATGTTTTATTGTACTTCTACTTATCTTACTAAATATTTTCCAATTACAGTTAATCTCGTTCAGGAGCATTACATCCACTGCTGCTTATCTGATACCCCTGCCCTGTACCATTTGTCCACATAGAGCAAAAATTCTAAGAAGGCAACCCTGGAACTAATTGCCTAGTCCTGGTCCCAGAAGAGTCCCAACCATATTGGTCCAATATTCAGGGGATATTAAAATATGATATCCCACAGGTTGGCATATCTGTGCCCATGCCTTCCCCGGGGAACAGTGGCTGGTACAGAAATAAGAAGATGAAAGATTGGGGACTTTAGTGCATCACCCCAAAATGCCTAACTTAGAATAACTCAGGCCCCAACATAGTTTTGTCCACTCTGCTTGACCATCTAAAATAAAGCACAATGCTAATTCTAAATGATTCCAAACATCAAATATTTCCATTGAGGTTCCCAAAAAAATATAAATGCCTTATTCTTTCATGAAGCATAGTTACAACCCTAAAGAGTAGATTAATGCAAATTCAATGGGGATAGTATGAATAAAACATGCTCCAGAATTCAGAAATTTAGATAATTCTTATAATAAATAAGATCAGGCCTTTAGGATCCTAAAGGCCATAGGATCATAGAGTTAGAGCTGAAAGGGCTCGTAAGAGTCCAACCCCCTCATTTTACAGAAGAGAAAACTGAGGTCCAGTGAGGTTAAGTGACTTGTCCAGTCACAGGGGTGTAGGACATATATATCCAAACCTCAGTCTACCTGACTCCAAGCCTAGCATCCTGTCTACCGTGACATGGTGCCTCCAACTTTGACTATGTTATTCCTCCTTGGGTGAAAGGAACCCCCACATCACTTTGAGGAGAACTGCATATGATACAGAAGTTGATCCTTCTTAATAATATTCTAATATGGAAACATAAAATACAAGTTTTTTTGCACTATTTACTGAAGTCAGTTGTGCTTATTTCCATGTGTGCCAGAAAGGCAAAATATTCTAATATTAAGTGTTTTGCTTATTCAGAAGGAAAAATGTAAACATAAAACCAAAACACAATGATGACCTTCTTTTGATGTAAATTTTGTTTTGTAATAAAGCAAAAATATTTTTTATAAATATATAAATTTAAAACATCAGGTTTCTTTCATTCAACTCTGAGGTTCTATATATAGGAACACACCTGTCATATATGAGAAAGTCATCCTTGTTGCCATTTAATGTGGTCCAGACATCTTTTTGATTTTCTTCTTGTTGGTAAACAGTAATATTCTCTGAAATCTTCTCTTTTAGCTCTCTGAAATTTAACTGAGATGGATTTCCTTGATGGTTGACAACAATGTATGAGATATCAGAAAATCCTTCTGTTTCCAATTTTATTCGCAGGTCTTCCAATCTAAAATGTTTGGGAAGAAAAAATTTCTCATTTTATTTAAGTAATAGATATATTCCTATGTGTTATGAATCAGCAGCCTCCCGGCAGCCCCCTTTCTCTTCTCATTCCTCACTTCCTCTTTTTTCCCTATCTTTGTGTCTCCCTTCCTTTTTCTTCTATCTTTCTTCCTCTTTCTATTTCTCCATCCCACAACTTCTGGCCTAAAGTAACCCAGTCTGAATTGAGGGCAAGAAAGAACATCAGCACTAGTGCCAGGGAGCACCCAAGCCAGCTGTGTGATTGGTAAAGAGTAGACCACCTGGCTTTTGGGGAACAGAAAGTGCCAATCCAAACATGCTCACATTGCAGGTTTGGAGATTGCAGAAAAGGTTGTTGTAGTGAGGGTGATGAAACAGAACTAGAGGAGCCCGGAGATGTTGATGTCAACTATAATGGAATAGGAATGCCAGTATCACAATTAGATCTGGGAGAGATACTGAGTCCTACTAGCCTTAAGCTGCCAACCCTGAACCGTGTGAACATGGAATGTGGGAAGGAAGGCATGGGTCAAAAATACAAATGATTTGCGTGTATTTAGGACAAGGCAGTTTTACATAACCTCACTTAACCTCACATCAGCCCTGCTGGAATAGGCAATGCAAGTAATATTGTGCCCATTTTACAGATGATGAAACTCAGAGGCGTTAAGCAATTCACTTGAGGCATACAGTTATTGACTGAAAGACCTGGTTCTCAAACGCTGGTATCTGTGTTCTCACTGCAAGGGTTAGAGAGGGGAAACAGGTCCTCTTCAGTGACAGTTGGAAATCAGTGATTGTGAAAACATCAGTTTTGCTTCAGAGTCAGTAAGTCCAGTGACATGTGATTGTTCACAGATACTCTGATCACTGATGGAATATAGGTATGGAGGAGTGAAGGTCTTGGCAAATACCACTGATGCATAGCCCATTTAAACATAATTCACTTTTGGCTGTGCCAAATGTAGAATCCAAGTTGCTAGAAGTTTTAAAAATGTAACTATTCTGAATGTTTTTGAGGAAAGACACATTTTCATCACATTCATGTCATGCCTATCTTCCTACAGGTGCTGGGCACAGTGCTCTGTATGTAGTGGGTGCCCAATAAATGTTTGTTGAATAAATTACAATTTCTCCTTAGCCATATTTTCCACTTTCCCTGTGAATCTGATCACCCTAAGGAAGCCAGAACCACCTTTTCTTCCCTGAATTTCTCAAAACTTACACATATATGTGTATATATGTGTGTGTTTGTATGCATATGTGTGTGTATTTGGTGGAGTTGTTGCTCAATGGCAGAAATAGTTACCAGTCTTTCAGGGATAAATGCTGTCGCATTCACCTTTTCTAGGGACTGAAGCTAGTGCTGACATTCGCCTAGGATACTCTCTTTGTGAAAATGCACAGAATTTAGAATTGGAAAGTACATTAGAGATCATATCTAGTCTAACTTCTTCATTTTACAGAAGAGGAGATGGAGTCCCAAAGAAGTAGCAGAGCCAGATTTGACTCATGTTCTCTAATTCCAAATCCAATATTCTTTCCATTATACTTCAAGCACATTCCAAAACAACTGTAATTTGATCAACAGTCTGTGAAAAAGATACATATTCACTAAACCACCAAACATTTAATAGCCTGATTTCTATTTAAAGAAGTTTTTTTTATGGTTATTTGTTTTTAAATCAGTGAATTTTGGGATAAAGATGTCTATAAAGATGTCTGGCATCAGTTCTACACAAGTGGTGCTCAGTTAAGTTTTAGATATAATTAATACGCTTTTAAAAATACAGCTTTCCCCTTTTTAGAAAGAATCAACGAACATTTATTAGGTGTCAGTGTAAAAATCACAAATACCTTTCCCGTCAGTTAGAATGTAAGGCTCATTGAGGACAGTCAGTTTATATTTTGTCTGTCTCCAATGCATTTACTAAGGATGATCAAGTGGACATTAATAGCTCCCAATCATATAACTACCTTCCCATCTTTACAAATATATGAGAATAATTGACCATAAAAATTAGTAAATAAAGAAATAAGACAGATAAAGGTTTTAGATGACAAAAATTGATAATTATATATATATGTGCATATATATATACACACATACATACATACATACATACATACATATATCAAGAATACCCTAGATAAAAATATGAGAAGGCATGAGGTAAGCTTTTGTAAACACTTTTCTCCACCACATAGTCATACCAACATAAAATTGGCTTAAAGGCATTTTGGTTTTGTCTTCATATCCCAGCACCTAGAACAGTACCTGGCACATAGTAGGCACTCAATATAAATCAGTACTTATGGAATAAAAGGTGCCAAGAATATGTGATCCTGCTTTGTTGATCAGTGAATAAGAAATCTAGATTGAATTCACTTCATAGATATTAAAGGTGAAATTCCAACACAGAATTTTTCATGCATATGTTGAGAGCATGCAAATACTTCTTAATAAATGCTACCACTGAGGTAACTATGTTTAATAATTAATACTATCAAGTGAGTGATAAAACAGGGAGACATATTCTTCCCAATGGCACAGCCCACAGTCATGGAGGACATCCTATTCAAAGATGCAGTGGAAGAGGAGTCCTCTACAAATATTGAGGTCCTTCAAAGAGTCTTATTTTCAGATGAAACGGGCAATTGAATCAAGCTCCAGAACACTATATATAGAACTGCCTCATTTTGAGTTATGATTAATCAAAAGGGATGACAGCAATCAATAGAGGAAAAAAACTAAACGATGAAAAATGACTATTATCCAGACTATGAGATCCATTTGGATGGCAGTATATGTGTGTATACATATACATATATATGCACACACATGCGTATATGTACATAAATACTAGTGACTGATAACTGACAATGAATTGACAGAAGAAATAGAGCAACCTGAATCAATCTGTGATTTTTAAGGATCCTAAGCCATCCCTGGCACAAAAATCCAAGATGTTAAACAAACATGATCTCTGGGTGGCACTTTGTGATTGTGAATCTCAGCATACCATGATTTCCAAAGAACAAAAATTAATCCCAGGGTCAAGGAAAAAATATATGATGGACATAAATAGGTTTCCACATATTTCCAATGATACCCTATACACAAAAAGTGGCATAAAGAAATATTCAAGAAATGAGTTTTTAGAAAAGCAGGTAGGCTGTCTTCCATGGATGTAGATCAAGGGATAAAATGTGGATAAACCAAGAGCTGCACTGGTACCCACAAAATGTAAGAAGACCTAAAAGCAGGTCTCCAGCCCAGTAGGCAATCCTTTGTAAAGGACTCACTGAAAACCTGGACAAGAGTGCTACCAGATGAGAAGGCATCCCCTATATAACCTATATATATTGCTTACCATTTTAGGAAATGGGGAAGGGATGGAGGAAAGGAGAAAAATCTGGAACTCAAAATCTTGTAAAAACGCTAGAAATAGTCTTTACATATAATTGGAAAAAAGTATAATAAAAAATAAGAAGATATACATGTGATATGATCAACAGTACTAGGGTTAAAATACCCACTTTGATACTATCAGAGTTCCAAAAAAAACTTGCAAAGCTTTCAACATAAATTTAATATATTTTATATTATATTTATTATATATTACTTTATATTTAATATATTTTTATTACAATTGTTTATTTTCTTATATTCAATATAACAAAATATAAATTCAATATAAAGCTATTCAAATAAAAGACATAGTTCCTGCCTTTAAGAAACTTAGAATCAAGAATCCTAAATGCACCAACACAGGGAACTACAATACATAATCATTTTATGACATGCATCAGACAGATGACAAATAAAATGTTTTGTGGAAGTGCGGGGCATAAATGAAAAACCTTAAAAGCATCTTACCTGGAGGCCTGCAGAAGGCACAAGTATCAGCTGGCTTGGAGAAGAGCAACCACGGTCACTCTACCCAGGGAGTTCAGCATTGGATCTTCATCTCCTATGTGCCATTTTGGAGCTTCTCTGCACTGGATGCTTTGCGCCTGGCTCTCTGTTCCTCCAAAGGGGAGGAGACAGAGAGCCAGGGCAAGCCCCAGGCCTCTCCACATTGTGGAGGTTTTCCTAGAAATAAGGAAACTGTTGTATAGTATCAATGATGAATCACTGACATTTGTATAGCATCTTAAAGTTTTCAAAGGGCTGAGCATTCATGATGAGTGAAGGAATGAATGAGTTTATTAGCATTTAATAAGTGACAAGCACTGCTACGATCTGAGGAGATGTGATCTCATTTCGTCTTCAGAATTACAAGGTGAAGCAAATGGTACAATTATTAGTGTTCCCATTTTACATGTGAGGAAATTGAGACCCAGAAAGATCGGAACTCAAGGTCATAGTGCTAGTGTCAAGGGCAGAGTTTAAACCCAGGACTCTTCGGACTCCAGTCCAGCACTAGAGACACTACACCAGGATACAAATGTGTGCTCTCCCTGTAGGGCTCTAAAATACCAAATACAACTGAAGTTAGCACAAAGCTTCACTTCCAAGGATTATACTCCTGGCAAGTAACTAAAATTTAACGCTTGGGACTCAGATCCTACCTACTATAATGTCTTTGAGACTGTATTGGGCTATACTTACATTGTAAGTCAGCTCAGCCATATCCATCTTAACAGCTAAATGACTGTGGCCCAGAAGAAAAAGGAAAAGCAAAGAACAAAAAGTTCTGCTCAGTATAGAGTCATAACTAGAAAATTTTGGGTAGCCATAGGAAATAGCACCAAATGGGGGTGGGAGGGACAAGGCAGGAAGAATAACCAGCAAATCTCAGGACACCTCAATGAAGTCCTGGGGCTTCAGAGGCTATGGGAGGGAGAGTTCTCCTGGGATACAGCCTCCTGCGGAGGAAGCAACTAAGCTTCTTATTTTAACTAATTATCCTAATTAGGTACTAGGCTCTGATGTTTCTACATTGTTTTAGGATTACAAGCACTTCTAAATTTGCCCTCTAAATTTTAGGACCCTTAGGCTGGCTCTATCCTAGTTTAAACTCTGGTCTAATACCTCTATAAACTCAGGTATTTGTTTAGTATAAAGTTGATATTCTAGCAAATAAATCATGTTATTTGACTAGTTTTTTTTTAAATAAAATCTTATTTGAGTCTGCCTGCTCAACATAGATTGTTGCTTTCATTCCTCTCTTAACAGGGAATTTTAACTTGGATCCCTCTGGTAGTCTGATGAAGCCAATGGTTTAAAATTCTTAAAATAAAGCAAAGAGAATTATGGAGGATTTAATTATTTTGAAAATGTAATTCCCATCATTCAAATTTAAGGAATCACTGAAATCTATCCATGGACTTCAGACTAAAAATACCCTCTCTATGGGGACTGAAAAAAGGACCCAGACATTTGGAGGATTAATCAAAATGACTGGCCTTAAAACAGCCAAGACAGCCAAGAAAAGCCTCACCAAATGAAGAAGGCTAGCTTTAGAATCATTGTATGGGTTTCTTTATCTCCTAAAGCCTCCCTATTTTGCCTCCCCTTCTTGAAAGTCTGTTCTGTTTGCCTAAAGTTCACTGCCCTTAGATTCCTAAAGGCAGCTCATCCCAAGATAAACATGGCCCCGGAAGCCTAAGTTCACTTGGGAAATCCGTGGGTAATAATTATTACATAAATTATGTACATGGTGCTTTAAGGTATTTTACATGCTTTCATCAAAACAACATTATGAGGTAGGTAAATGCAAATATTATTCTCTCCACATTGAGGATGAGGAAACAGGCTCAGAGAAGAAATTACTTATCCAAGGGCATCCGGCTATCATCAAAGTAACTTCTCAAGCCACAGGAACATATATTTTACCTGGGATATTCTCCCTGGGCTTCAGAAGTTTAAAGTTTTAGGGGATCAACCGCCTCTACTGAGAAAATAAGGGGTACATGAGATCAGGACTAGCATACGTGCTTGCCAGGTACTGCTCTCTGAGTGGAGAGGCAACTGATAAATCACTATAAAATGAAATGCTATTTTACAGACAAATATGTAGCCAAACTACTAAAACACAAGTGAAGCTGGCTTAAACCCAGGAGTATATAGGTAAAGGATGAGGTCAGAATTCCGAACCCAGGGTGCTCTTGTGTTTTATGGCAGTCCCAGAACCAATCAAAAGAACATTTTTTTGAATTGTTAAAAAATCAAAACTTAGTAAGAAAATTATTCGCAATGATGAAACGGCCTTTGGTGGGAGACTAAGAGAGGCGTAGTGTCAAGGCAATGCATTATCCAATAAATTAACAAAACAAGCTCCTGATCCTGGAGAACAAGGTGACACTGCTTTAAGTTAGCCTGCTTTGCTGCACGTAGCTGAAGATTTTATTGTATAGTAGCTCCTACTAGGAATCTATGCTAAGATTCATCTGGATCCTTGTATGCCCTTCTGTTGAGGAGAATCAAAGTGTTTGAACATGACATTACTTTACTCTTCAAAAACAGGATAAAATTCTATCTATGTAGGCAAGTGTAACATGTGTAACTGGTCTTATGGCCATTTCCAGATGCATAATTCTGTAAAATAATTCTGAAGCTCCCTCTGGTGTTCTCTGAGTGAAAAACAAAAGATTTCAGGACTATACCTACTTAAATTTTCCTAGGATACTCCTTAATGATATTGTAATTCAAAATAGTTTTCGTAGACAAATTACTTGTAAAAACTTTGGCAACTTTAATCTGACAGCTTTAATTCCACTTTTAAAAGACTTTTAATTTATAACTAGAAAGGCTAAAATACTCCTGCTTTACTGACTACTTTTCTCTTGAGTTTTAACTATTTGAAAGTAGTGTTAGCACTGTATACTTTTGCCCTTTAATAGTGAGTTCCCGGCAAAAACAAGTGGACATATAAACAGAGCCAATGCTATGGACTCTCCCAAAAGGAAAAGTCGTAGAACCTTATGCTCTACAATCATGAAACAATTCTGTCTCCTGCCTACTTGCCTTAAGGGCATTTTGTATGTAACATATGATAGCTCAGCAGGTAGAATTCTGGACTTGGAATCCAAAAGACCTTGAAGCACCGAGTCACTGCTAGCTATTAATTTACGGGCATAGCCTTTTGATACTCCCTATTATGGACAATAAATATTCTCTAAAATGATTTGTATTTTCAACCTTACGTGACCCAAATGAACTGACAGTATAGGTGGCTGGGTTGATCGTCTACATGTTAATTATTATTATTAAAGCACATCCACTGCAACCTTCCCAAAGCGCTTTTCAAAGCTTTCCTACAAAGCATGTGTGGGAAACGCCTCCTTACACAAGGAAAACGATACGGAAAAGCTTCATCCTCCTCCACTTGGCATTCTCAACTTTTCTACCCCATAACTTTCCCAGAAAGTTCCCTCCTGGAAAAGAGGAAAACAGCATCCAGGCGGGGCCGGGCCGCCCCCTCCGCCCAGTTTGTGCAGGAATCGTAACCCTTGGTGGCTTAAGTTCCAGGACTTCGTTGAGGCACTGCTTGCCAGCTCGGTCCTGAGTCGCCTTGGGGCTAGCGTCCGTGCAGCGCCTCAGAAAGGGAAAGTGCCACGCCTTGAGGGGCTGATCCAGTCGGTGGCATTTAGTAGCTGCTAACTTTCTATGGCTAAGTGGCCACTGGTGAGCTCTCCAACTCCCTCCTCGGCCCTTTCACCCCTTGCAGAGCAAACAGTAAACTTGCAGGCATGGATGTTTAGAGCTGCCCTCTAAATGCTGCCAAAACTGCACCCTGCTTTATTTTTAGGGAACCTGTCCCTGTTGTCATCTCAAAGCTCCTCGATCTCTAGCCTTGAGATTTACTGGAAAACATTTTCAGAAAAACCAGAAACCATCACCTTGAGATTTGCCCCTTATCTATGCCCCGACCGCACCCCAACACCAGACAGACGTTTTCTTACCCCCATTTATTAACGGCGTTTCTTTCCACAAACTACCTTTATGTGGTGTGCGCATAATATGTTTGCAGATGTGTGAACGTGCATGCATTGTGAGTCTGTATAATGTATGTACATGTAACTATGCATGCATTGTGTCTTTGAGTGGCATGTCAGGAAGAAAGAAACGAAAAGAAGTTTGCCAAGTTCAGAAGTGCTGCCGATTGAGGAAGAGCTGAGTGCCCACTTACGCTCCCTCCGCGGCGCTCTGCCCGGCTCTGCCCAGGTGTGCAGCTGCCACTGACTCCTCGCCCCAGCGCTCCCAGTCCGCGCCCGTCCTCCCCGGCGCTATTTATATCCCGCTTGTTTATTTCGCCTGCCCAGCTGCGGTCCAGAGTTCAGGGCTCCCAGTCCGACGTGACCTTGCAAGCGAAGCAGCTCACTCGGGACCTTCTGTGACTAACGTGACTGACGGTAGCGAGTGTTCCGTGCACAGCAACGGAGGGAGTGAGGGGCATGGGCGAAATAATAATATAACTTATTTTTTAAAATTTCCCCCTCCCCAGTGGATTGGATTTAATGGTACAGTCGGGGGGCGGGAGGAAGAGTAAGGCGGTCCTTCGAGTCACATTCTTTCCAAGGCTATAAAGAGGAGTGCTGAGCCAGCAAGCTGTGGTTTTGGGGCGGGGTGGGGGAGCTCTGCGTTTTGTCTGTTGAGCTGTGTGTGTGTGTGTGTGTGTGTGTGTGTGTGTGTGTACGTGTGTGCGCATGTGTGTGTCAGTGTCCTTCACCTGTTGATCTTTCGAGTCCTATGGAACTAGGACCGGACCGTGTGTTTGTTTGCTGCGGGAATGGAGAAGGGGAGCGGTGAATTTATTATTTCAAGTTGTAAAAGGAGTCTGTTGGTTTTTTCTTGCATCATTTCGGTGCATTCAGGGCCCAACTCCGGAGGAGCCTCCCAGGATCCCTCCTTCTTTACTTTAGAATTTCAATTCTATTAAAACAGACAGACACCTTCTGTGTTCAGAGCCCTGGAAACAAGACATCTCAGAGAGACAGTCTCGGCCCTCGTGAAGAGCACATAGAGACATAGTCTATATACTTAATACTTGCATGCATCCTGAATCTCACCAATGTGAGTACTCCCCCGGGAAGTGCAGATTAAGCCATCTAACCTCTAATTCTGGAGGATTCTTGCCCACGGTCCCTCCATAACTTCTCCTAGAGGAGTGCTCCAAAGTGCTATAAGCCTTTTTAGGGTCTTTTAAGATGCGGGTAGAGGAAGGAAACTGGACCAGTGCAGCATACAAGCTATCCCTGTTATTCATAGCCCTTCACAAATAACCAGCCAACCTTCATCAGTAATTGGTGCGCAGGGTGAAAATACATGATTACAGCAGGGAAGCATAACAGTGCCACAAGAAATCTCAGGGAAGGAAAGTTGGCACTGATTTACTTAGGAGGAGAAGAGGGATTGGTCTGGAGGAGGTGCCCTATGAATTGAGCTTTGTGGAATGGGTAAAGCCTGAAAAGTGAAGGAGCCTCACAGGCATAGGGAACAGTCTGAGAAAAGCCATCACCCTGTAAGGGAATACCCTAGGATTGTATGGTGGAGACAATTCATTTTGACTGGATCATAAATTATGTGAAAGGTAAATAAAACTGGAAAGGTAAGGGAATATCAGATTGGGAGGTGGAGCCGTCAAATACCAGACCAAGGAATTTGAACTTTGCTCAATCATCACTGAAGTAGGGAACCACTTAAAAGTTATCAGAAGCAAAGTAGCATAGACAGATCTGTGTGTAAGGAAGGTACGTCTGACAGAGATGTGAGAGAGGAGAAGACAACAGAAGTGGGAAGATCTTCGAGGAGACTTTTGTATAAGTGGTAATGTGGGCCCTGCTAAAGTGGGGATAGAAAAAGGACCAGAGAAAAAGATGTAGAGTTGACAGGACCTGGTAACTTCAGGGATGTGAGGGCTGAAAAAGAATTCCATGCCCTTCCCTATTAAACAAGGCAGAGGTGGGAGATTTTCTTCTTTGGTGAAACATGGTACAATAACTTATTTAAGCTTTTGACACTAATGGGGGGGGGGGGGGAACCAGTCTAATTAATGCCTCCACCCTTTCCTCAATTTTCTGTGCTCTTCCCACCCCCCCCCAATACCTAACACTCTGCCTTATACTGTATGTACCTCATGCGAAAAATGGAGATAATAATTCTAACCTGACCTGCCTTGTAGTTAGTTGTTGGAAAGATTAAATGAGATTGTGGACATGAAATCACTTTGCCTCCTGATATCATCCAAAGCTTTAAACTTTCACTTTGATTCAAATGATGCCCTGTGTGTTAGCTCCAGACCCACATTCCCAGTCACCTGGTGGACCTCTTCACCTGGCATTCAAAATATGTGCACCTGTTCTCTCTCTCCACCATGCCCACTCCTCACCTGTTTCTGTTAATGCTACCACTATTCCCCAAGCACCCAGGCTTAAAACTTTTGAGTCCTCCAATTCCAAAAGACTGGTGATGGGAAATGCTATCCACACCCAGAGAAAGAACTGTGAAGTCTGAATGCGAATCAAAGCATACTATTTTCACTTTTTTTTGTTTTTCTTTCTCATAGTTTTTCCCTTTTGTTCTGATTCTTCTTTCATAACATAACTAATGTGGAAATACACTTAATATGATTATACATGTATGGCATATTTCAGATTGATTGCCATCTTGGAAAAGGGAGAGAGAGAAAAAAATTGGAACTCAAAATCTTATAAAAGTGAATGTTGAAAAACTAAAAAAAAATGTATATTTTTCAAAAAGCTTTTGAGTCCTCCTTTATTAGTCTCTCTCAGCCATCGTCCTCTCCGTATATATGTCAGGTCCTGTCTGTCTGTTCTCTCTCCAGCATTTCCTATATCTATGCTGTTCGTTCCTTTCATACTGGCAACACCAGTTGTTATGAGCTAAGCTCATCATCTCCCTCCTGGCCTTTTGTAGTAGCCTTCTGGTTAGTCTCTCTGCCTTCAGTATCCCCACTATCCACCTCATCCCACACCTACCTGCCAGAGTAATCTTCCTAAGGTTCATGATCCGAGGACCAGGTCTCTCATGTTACAAAGCCATTACCTAGTGAGTGAAGTCCTAATTCTACTGTCACTGCAGACCTTCCATCAAAGCTGGGTGGCTACAGAGGGTGCTGTAGAGATCATTTATGTTTCAGGCAGGGTTGAACTAGATAAATTCCACTCTGAAGTCTTCCTGATCTAGGATTAAGAATGATCATATCATGTTTATATAATGTGTTAGGTTTACAAAGGACTCTTCTCACAACAACCCTGTGAGATAGGCCATTAAGGACTGTTACTCTGCCTGCTGTACAGATGAGAAAACTAAGGGGAAATGTGCCTGAGGTCAAGCAACCTATGAGTGGCAGGACTTCTCCTCCCTCTCTTCCTCTTCCCTCTTCCCTCCCCCCTCCCCCTCCCCCTCCTCCTTCTGAAAATTTTTAACCAGGAATTCCAGATCCTCTGCAATGTGGCTCAAGCCTACCTTTCCAGTCTTATCTTACATTTCTTTCGACTATATTCCATGCTGTAATCAAATAGGATCCTTCCCTTGACTGTCTCAGGATCTCTGCTCATATCATCCTCCATGCCTGAAATGAACTCCACCTTACCTCTCTGCATCTTGGCATCCCTGGTTCCTTTTGAGATACAACTCAAGGGATACTTTCAGCATGAGGCATTCCCTATTCCCTATCACTGCCCCTAGTTGTTAATACCATCCCTTT
This sequence comes from Notamacropus eugenii, assembly GCF_028372415.1. NCBI lineage: Eukaryota > Metazoa > Chordata > Mammalia > Diprotodontia > Macropodidae > Notamacropus > Notamacropus eugenii. Next base: position 416,984,228 of record NC_092875.1, on the reverse strand, counting down.
CTCCCTAGATTAGTTACTCTGTGGGGGGGGAGGGGGGTTGTGAGAGAGAGAGAAAAAATACATCATCTCCCAAAAGTCTTAGCGCAGTTGGAGGATTTGGGGTTTGTTGGGGGTGTGAGGGGGAAGAGGGAGAGGCAATGATGTTAAGTACCTTGCCCAGGGTCACACAGCTAGTAGATATCTGAGGCTGGATTTTAACTCAGGTTCTCCTGATGCCAAGGCTAGTACTCTATCCACTGTGCCACCTAGCTGTCCTAGTTTTAAGCTTTAAACAAGCACTGTCTATATGAAGATAAGCTGGAAATTTTCCCAAGAAGATCAGGGGTGAAGCAAAGATACCCATTATCAACACTATTATTCAATATAGTACTAGAAACGTTAGTTATTTCAACAAGAGGAGAAAAAATTTTAATAGCTTTTTTTATGTCTAGTATCTAGTATGATGTTGAGCATATGGTAAGTGCTTAAGAAATGCTTGCTGATCGACTAATGGATTGATGGATTGACCAACAACACAATGCCTTCCATATGATACGTTGAACTAGACTGAATTGAATCTGAAAAGTTTACAACTGCTTTTACAAATTCAAGACAGTTTCATTATTAAAAGACATGAACAAAGGACATTAAAGAGGCAAATAAGGTAGAAGTCTCTGCCTTTAAGAGAGGAAGACTTTCTCCTCCACTGCCCCCTGGATACTTGCACAGCCTATAAAGGTTAAGGGAAGAGATGACTGGCCTGAAATGGTTTCCCAGTGAACCTTGGTTTAAGTCATTGATATGTATGCTCCTCCTCATCAACAAAGATTTATTGAGTGTTCCATATGTTCAGAGTACTTCAGTTCTGGAGAAGCATACAGGTTTAAGGCATGACCCCTGTCCAGAAAGGGTTGACAATTTAGTAAGGAACGTAGATTTTTTTTTTAATCCGATAGAGTTTTGGGCTGGGAGTTAGATGCAACTGACTAGTTCCTACCTCTGCAATTGACTAGCTGTGTCATCTTGAACACATCCCATCACTTCTCTCAGGCTAATTTTCCTCATTTGTAAAATGAAGGAGGTAGAGTACTAGACCATTTTTACGATCAATTGCTGGCTCTGACATTGTGACTTGACATCGTTGATTTAACTGAGTTAAAGTTCATGACTTACACTAACCCTGCATTTAATGCTACTGTGAAGAGAACACTTTGGCAGTTTTTCAGTTAATCCTTTGATTCATAAATCTGAATTTTCCTGTATCTAGTTTCCTTAAAGCACCTCTGTCCCCTTCAGATGGCAGAGCAGCTGCCACTTGCCTCAAGGTAATCCTCCTCAGGTGCAGGACTGTACTCTGAGTGGGAATGGAATGGAATGGAAGAAAATGGAAGCTAAAAACCACCTGTGACATTACATAGAGCATGTTAACCAGTGTGATTGTTGTTAATTCCCTATATCATTAAATAAATAGTTGAAGTCCCACTTGTTATCTGGTTACTAATAACTATTTCATTATTAAGCAATCAGGGAGAAATTAGAAGCTCTTAGGAACTAGAACTGATTGATCAAAGAAATCTGGCCTCTTGCAATATCGTATCCCTGACAAACTCTTCACAGCCAAAGTTCTGGAGTCAGTCAACAATCTCATGAAAAATCGTGCCTCAGTACTCCTTAAGAGAAATTAGTCAAACACTCCCAGGGTAGAATGAGGCCATATCTGTAAAATGGAGATACTAACACCTCTACCAGAAGGAATCAGAGACAAGCAAGACAGTTTTTAGAATTACATATAAAATTTATTCTTAAAAAGAAAGAGAAGCTATCCATAGTGGAAAGTTGCAGTTACATCCTTTGTATCTGTCTTCTTATATTCATAAATGCTTATTTTGTTGGGATTGGTTAATATCAAAAGGAAAAAATCTTAATTGTTAAAAATTTTAGAAAGATAATCATACCTGTCTGTAGTGCTTACCTCACAGGATTGTTGGGGGGAACAGAAGAAATAGCATGAGATTCCTTAGGAGACAGAATTAAATGTCTGACTGGGCATTGGTCAATAATTAAACTCATCAAAAGAATGGAGAACTTGGAGGGTGTTATAAGATAAGATCAAACCGAAAGAATAGGAACACTTCACGATAGAATGAAGAATGTTTCCCAAGGGACTGAGATCAAAGTTTACAAAATCATGAAGTTTACACATAGAGAAAACGTACACTTAGCAAATCAAGCTATGTTTAGAAAGTGGTGGGGCCCTTGCACTGGGTAAGAAGTTAATTGCGTACAAATAAAAACTACTCTGGTTTTACTAATAAGGGCAAGGCTACTGTTCCCACAAAAGGAAGCAACAGTCAGAACTATAGGAAGCTTCCCAAAAGGTTGGGGTAAATTGTGAAATATAGATTCATAGAGGACTATTGAGGGATGCAGGGAGTCTTGAGTCTGCATTCCTTACCTGCTTTAAAGTTGGGATCAGGGGCGATAATACCTCTCTCACAATGCGTCTCTTGGGTTCACTTTCAGAGATAGAATGTGGCTCGTGTTCCAATCTATTGTAGCAGTTTTCATGTTCTTCAGTTCAATTCAGTGAACATTTACTAAGGGACAGGGTATTTTGGGTGTTTAAAATTTATTTTATTTTCATTTCCATATTCTCCCCCTTCCTCCTCACTCTCCCTTACTCATCAAGAAGAAAAGAAAAAAAAACATCAAAAATATGTATAATCATGTTGTTTTCCTCCGATAGGCTGTAAACTCTCTGAGGGCAAGGACACATCCAAAATATATGCTTAATAAGTAGAAAGTAATTTTAGAGTAAGAACAGCATGTAAAAATCAAGAAAAGCTTCTTGAAGATGGTAGCACTTGAGAGAAGCCTCGAAGGGAGCCAAGGATGCCAAGAGGTGAACATTAAGAGGGAGAACACCCCAGTGGATATAACCTGTGTATACACACAGAGATGGGAACTGGAAAACTGAAAGCAAGGAAGCCAGTGTGACTAGAAATGGGGCAATGTGAAGGAGAGAGATGTAAAATCCCTAGTCAGGAGAGCTAGGTTGGGCTCAGTTTGAGAAGGACTTTAAATGCCAAACAGAGGTGTCTGTATTGTGAAATGCTGTCCTAGAAGCAGTAGAGAGTCGGAAAGCTCATGGGTAGAGAAATGCCATGCATGATTAGACTTGTGCTTTAGGAATATCACTTTGGCAGATGCATGGAAAATGCATTAAAGAGGGGAAAATAAGGGTCTTTTAGAAGGCAATTGCAGTACTTGGTTCAGAGATGATGAGATTTTAAAATCCAGTCACTGAAAAGTAATTCCCTTGGTTCACTTCGTTCCATCCTAATTCATTATAAAAACTTCATGCTTCTTTTTCTTGTTGGGGGAGAGGGGAAGGCAGGGCAATTGGGGTTTAATAACTTGAGCAGGGTCACTTAAATAGTAAGTGTCAAGTGTCTAAGGCTGGATTTGAATTGAGGTCCTCCTGACTCCAGGGCTGGCACCACCTAGCTGCCCCTAAAAACTTCTTACTTCTGAAGACTCTTATTCTGGAGCATGGATTCTTAACATTTTGGAGTCATGGACCCTTTGGTAGTCTAGAATAGATAGCCTATACACTCTCAGAATCATGTTTTTAATGAATAAAATAAAGTACATAGAATTACAAAGGAAATTGGTTATATTGAAACTATATCATTTTTTTTCTGATTCAAGTTCACAAACCTATGGAGCCTGTGGATTCTAGGCTAAGGAACCTCCCCCCACCCCCACCCCTATGTAAAGAGATGTCAATAAAGAGATAAAAATATCTTGGGGTTTGAAATATATTGGGGTGCACCTATTCCATTTCATGGTCCTATTTCTTTTTGACTCCTATAAAATCTTGATTGTAATGATGTGTTGACCAGCACTATCCCCTTGCATAGGGATCATAGGGAGAAGTCTCTATACTCATATTTCATGAAATATGCCTAAGTTTTGTCTATCATGAGAGTCCTGGAATTTACATTGAGTGAATGGTTGAAGCCAGACATCTAGGGATAGGGGAAAAGATGAGAAATAAGAGAAAAGAAGACTTATATCAGCAATCAGTAGGAGAAACCGGGCTTGAGTTAGTTAAGCTCAAAAGCAAGGAGTTGGGAAGTGAAGACAGAATAGAACCTACTTCAAAGAAATTTCTGTATGTAAGAGATCAAGAGAGAGTGAGTTCTTGGCATCTAAAGGGATTTCTGGAGCGCAGTTTGACGTCAGATTAAGTGTAAAGTCTAAAGAACACAGAAAGAAGCTAAGGTTTCTTAGAGTTCACATGAGTGGAGAGAGAGAGGGTGACAATGGACTTAGCAATGGATGTGATCAACAGCAAAATGTATTGGCAGGTGTTCCTGGGATTTCACCACGTGATCATAGTTCATAGATTTAGAACCTGGAAAGGATCTGAGAGGCCATCTAATCCAACCCCTGCATTTTACAAATAAGGGAAATGGGGCCAGAGGTTACATGATTTGCCCAGGTGGTAGGCAGTAAAGCTAGAATTGGAGCACATCTTCCTAGCTTTCAGTTCTAAGTCCTATCCATTACCCCAGAGACATGGTTAATATTTTCCCATTATATATAGCCTCCATATTTTCAACTTACTGGGTTTAGCCTTGGAACTAGACCTATATTCCTCATTCTGGGATATATATACACATATATACACATATATATGTATGTATGTGTATATATACATATGTGTATATATACATATATATGAGGCAGTTAGGTAGTACAGTAGATAGAGTATTGGATCTGGAGTCAGAAAGACCTGAATTCAAATTAGGCCTTAGATAATTTATTAGCTGTGTGACTTTGGGCAAGTCACTTAACCCTGTTTGCCACAGTTTTTAACCTCTGTCAGTCTCAGTATCTACATCTGTAATATGAGGATAATAGTAGCACCTACCTCTCAGGGTTGTTGTGAAGATGATAAAATCACAAGTGTCTGTCCAAAAAGCATATACGTATCGATATAGGGAGCTCCCAGGTCAGGAAACTACCTCTACAAATGCAAACATATATGCGTTTTATACTTTATACTGTCTTGGAGTCTCGGACATTTATTGGCTGTGTGACCCTGGGCAAGTCACTTAACCCTGTTTGCCACAGTTTCCTCATCTGTAAAATGAGCTGGAGAAGAAAATGGCAAATCACTCCAGTATCTTTACCAAGAAAACCCCAAATGGGGTCATGAAGAGTGGAATGTGACTGAAATGATTGAACAACATATATACATAGGTGTATATGTATGCATATGTGTGTGTGTATGCACACAGAGTGATACATCCATATATCACAGGACTGAGAGTTGAAAAGGAGAGTTAGGAGTATAATCCAACCCATACACCAAAGGAATCCCCTTGATAACATTTGAGAGATAAAAACTTCTTTGATCTAGACCTGTGATTTCATTTTCCTATCCACTTGTCATCTCAATTTCCCCATCTATAAAAAGAGAAGACTGGACTGGATAACCCCTGAGGTTTTCTCCGCTTCTGGATACCTGATCCTACAAAGATTTGAGATTAAGGCTATTGTCTAGATAAAGATTCTGAATCTTTTAGGTACAATTGCTTTCTAGTCTGAATAATCTCTATAATGTGTACATTATTTCCTATGGATGTTAAAGTGCATGCAGTTGAATGGTTATTATGTATGAGCATCACAGCTTTTCTAGGAGGTTGGAAGACTGTCAGCTTTGTCCAGGAATAAGGAATGCAAAGGGGAGAAAAAAAACCCCAACACATTTTCTTTTTTTCTTTTCTTGGCAACTAAGTTGCCTGATTCTTTTATTTTTTTCCTCAGTTTCACACGTCAAGAAAATTTTTAGCATTCATTTTTACAAGATTTTGAGTTTCAAATTTTTCTCCCTCCTCTCCCCTCTTCAGAAAATGGTAGGCAGTTTGATATGGTTTATGCATGTGCTAAAATGTAAAAAATATTTCCATATTAGTCACAGTTGTGAAAGAAGAAACGGATAAAATAAGCCATGAGAAATGATGAAGCAAGTGAAAATAATATGCTTAGATCTGCATTCGGAGTCCAGTTCTTTATCTGGATGTGGACAGCATTTTCCTTCGTGAGTCCTTTGTACTTGTCTTGGATCATTACCAAGACATTTTCAAAGTGAGTAAAATAAATGAGAACAGCAAGTAAAGGAAGAGATGGGAACAGCAGTGTGGATTAGATAAGAACAAGGTTGGAAAGGATTTTTTCTTAAAGATCTTCAGAACTGAGAACTGTTTGATTTAGTAAACTAGAATAGCTACCCCTCACTCCAGGTGGGGGCAATGTGCTGAGGGCACTGGATTTCCTGAGGTGTAGAGATCACAACGGAAATAACAAACAAGGGAAAGGAGTCAGGTCAGAACAGGAAGTTTGGGAAGATTCTGGCCAAAGCCAACTTATCTCTGGTGATGCAGAGTAAGCAGTAACATGGGAAAGCCACTCCTTTTTCTTCATTGTCTGAAAAAAAGCTGTTTTCAGGGGTGGGGAACCTTCAGCCTTGAGGATACATGTGGCCTTCTAGGTCTTCAGGTGTAGGCCTTTCAACTGAGTACAAGTTTCACAGAACAAATCCTCTTATTAAGGGGACTTGTTGTGTGAAGTTTGGATTCAGTCAAAGGGCAGCACTTGAGGGCCTAGAAGGACACATCTGGCCTCAAGGCTGTAGGTTCCCCACCTCTGGCAGACAGTGAGTAGCCTCTGCAGCAGCAGCAGCACCACCACCACCACCATTAAATTAGATATGATACAATCACTATATGATTACCCATACGCAGGCCTAATCACAAACAAGTCAGGCCATTTGCAAAATTTTAGACGGAACCTGTCCAAAGAAAAGGAAAAATTTGATTTGAGTATTATCAGCAATTTAATTAATATTTTAATACCATTAGAAAAATCAATACTCAAACTACATTATGTTTAAAAAACTTTTTCCTTTATTAAAAATAATGAAATAATTGTAAATTTCTTTTAAAAGTTAGTTTTCATTAACTTTTTTAAATTCATTGCCCTAAAAACTCAATAAAAAATGTTTTTCACTGTTATTTCTAAGTTTGAATAAGGATTTTGTTCACATTTAGGCAAATCTCATTCTTGTTTTTGTATTTTCTTCCTTTCTTTTTCTTTTTTCCTTCCTTTCTCCCTTCCTTCTGTCCATCCTTACAACAACTTTATAAGATAGGTACTGTTATCATCCCATTTTACAGATGAGGAAACTGAGCTCAAAAGAGACTGACTTGGCCCACACAGAAGAAGGATATGAATGCAGGTCTTCCTGATTCTGAGTTGAACATTCTATCCATTATACCATCTATCTCAGACTTTGCTGTCCTTAGAGCTGGAGAGAGTATCAGAGGAGATTCATAGTCCCTTCATGGTTCGGCCATAACAGTGAAAACTCTAGGAGCTGGCTGCTAGAGATCTGACTGTTGGATGACTTCAAAATCCTTGCCCACAGTTGATACTACATGCTTTTTTTCCTTCTTGGAGTGTACAAATGGGGCTTTCCAAGATTTCTGAGGTTATGAAATTCTTTTGAATATTTATTTCACTCTGTAAGTCTTCAAATCTCTTAGAGTAAATAAACTGCCAGCCTCTCGTCTAAAAGTGTGGATGTTTGCTCAGCGTATTAGTGCTTTCTGTCTCCTCCCCATACACTTGGTCAGTAATTGATCTAGCGTTTACTTTCTTTTTCTCTTTTGGAGGCAATTGTGGTTAACTGACTTGCCCAGGATCACTGGTGTTTACTTTCTCAATGCCAATATTATCTTATACCTAATTGGGTATGGTGATTTCATAATTTTCGAAAATTCACTCATGCATGTGTGATATGATCCCAAAATACAATCCTGTCCAGGCTCTATCTGAGTAAGTTAATGGAAGTTTCTTCTAAGCACAAGTTTTTGGTGCTGATAGTGCTACTTATAGCTGTGGCTGGAGTTCTGGGGCAGGTCTGGATTAATGACACAGTTATCAATCCAATTACACTTTTTTGTCCTGTTTAACTCTTCCCCATATTTTTGGATAAGCTTCCCAAAAAGCGTCCAACATGATGAAGGCCTTCTTCTTACTCCTTAACATCCCATGAGTAACAGGGCAACTTTAGGAGCAAAAGATAATGTGGATGCTCCTGAATGTCCACATGAATTGTCTAATTGTGGCTCACAGGTGACAGGTATGATCTGAGGTCTAGATCATGTCTGAGGAGACAGATTGATTTCCACCTCGAGGAGAATAGAAGAGCAATGGCTAGAAATTCATTCTTTCTCTTCCCTTATTTCCAAAAAGGATACCAGCCTTGAATTCTATCTGTCCCCTTAATTACCAGTCTACAGGTACAGGTCTGGTTAAAAACAAAAGCCACTCCCCTCGTTTCTAGCTTAACTCATTGCTAGCAAATACTTACACACCCAAAAAAAATCACAAAATATAAATACTTAGTAAACTCATTTATTCAAACAGAACTGGAGAGATTTTACAAATTAAAATACACCAGAAAACAGACAAGAGCGAACAAGCTCTTTAGATGGCAGCCAGATAAAAATCCTAGCTCAACAAAAAGAAAAGTCCCAATCTAAACAAAAGAGAAAATAACAGGGAAGAAAGTTGAAAATCAGAGACCTTTTGAGGAGCCAGCTTCTCCTATGTCTGTAGTCTCCAAAGTCCTTTTCTCTCTCCCCAGTGAAGCTTTGACGCCAATCCCAACCCTTACACAGCTTGTGCCATGTTCAGCATTCTCTTCAGTTAGAAGTCTTCTTCCATACACACAACATCATGAAGACTGTCCTAGGCTTGGGAAAATGTGGTTATAGGAACTTTTTTTTTTAGCTAAACAAAGGTCTCATTGTACCTATAACTACTTAGCTTCAGGCTATGGAAGTAAACAAATTAAAATCAAGAATAATTCAGACTCATCTCCCAAAGCCACCTCCAACTATACTCATTAAGTCATCCAAAACACCAAGTTCTCAAACAATAACTTCAGTTACTTGGTTATTTCATAAAATATGTTTGGGGATCCATATTAATTTTTTTTTCAGAAAAATTCTTTAGTTTCCTGACAAAACTAGATAGCAATCAAAATAGATTTTGATCAGCATTTATACTATATGGCACAATAAAGTCCAAATAAATATTACTTTCCTATAAAAAATGATGACTTGAATATAGAAAGGCATGGAAAGATTATATATGAACTCTTGCAATGTGAAGTAAGCGAAACCAGGAAAATAGATACAGTGACTGCAACACTATAAATGGAAAGGACAACAAAATAATTAGACTCAAACACTACCAAATGTCCAAGCTTGGCCCCTTTGCAGAGGTGGGGAATGATGAGTATAGAATAATACATATAAGGTCAAAATTTTTTTGCTGTGTTAGTGTTGATGAATCGGGGTTTTCCCCCATTCTATTTTTTGTTATAAGGGACAGCTCTCTGGAAGTAGTAGGGAAGTAACAGAAAGTATAGGTGATATTAAAAAAAATTCCAAATAAGTAAACAAAATATTAAAAAGTCACAATATGAAAAAGTTAAAGGATGGAAGTTTATAGTTCTTAAAAATGTGGGTAGGAGATAAATTTGAAACCACTTGTGACATAGCTTTATTAAAGACAAAATAGTTTAACACTCTATGATCTCTGATGGGTCACAACATCTGTCAGCTTCTATTTCCTCATTTGTTAATGGAGATAATAATGAAACCTTCCTTTCAGGACCATTGTAAGATCAAATCAGATAATATATCTAAAGAACTTTGCAGATATTCAAGTGCAATATAAATCAGCTGTTATTATTATTGTGAAAACAAAAGACTTTTGCCCAAATAAAGTAAGATACAGCTACAATAAGAAGTATATATGAACTAGTGAATAAAACCTTTGCAATAAATATCTCTGATAAAATTCTAAAATCCCAAATCTACAGGAATTGATACAAATCTATGAGATTAGGAGTGATTTTAAATATGTAATTAAAGGATATGTAGAGTTTTCAAAAGTATTACAAATAATCAAACCAACTGCCAATCCATTATATGAAAGACTGCTTCAAGTTGCTAATAAGAAAATACACCTTAAGAGAAAAACTCATATTTGACCCTGAGAATCCATTGTTGGGGATATATTCTCAAAATGATCAAATACAGAGAGATACGATATATACCAATATATTAATAGCAGTATTTTTTGTGGTAGCAAAAAAACCCTAAAAATAAAGGGGATACCAGTTGTTTAGGAAATAGATAAACAAATTGTATGGATGTAATGAAATATTATGGTATCACAAAGTGATGAATATGAAGTACTGGCTTATTAGTCACACATCCATCCTTTCATCAAATACAAAATTATTACCATATAAAGTTGCATTACTACTAGTCAAGACCATTAACTTTTTTTCTTTACCTGTCTTGGCATTGTACCTTATGAGGGATTCATTGGAAAATATACTAGGAATTTGTATGATATATCTCAATACAATTTGTCAATTTTTTTTTAATCACCTTAGTCCTCTATTTCACTGGGCATATGGGTACAACTCTTAAATGTCTTCTAATGATTGTGATGACCATGATTTCCAATTTCTCACCAAGATCTTAAGAACTTTCTTGAAGGTTAAAATATTATTGAGTAATTTCAGCTCTGGGTGTTTGTACTTAAAACATTTGATAAAAATGGTTCAATTTATTAATCAAGTTTATCTAGCTTGAAGCCTTCCTATCTCCCTAATACCATTTTTCTCATTCCTGTATTCCTCTTGAACAAAGAGCCTTTGAGCTGGATTTCTTCATTGGATTTCTTGGATCCACTGGAAACTTCATTTTATTCTGTTAGAAGCCTAGAAATAGAGACTTTGATTTTTACTCTTTCCCCCCTTTTGATCTCAAATGTAAGCATGCTTATAATTATTTTCTTAGGCTGACAATTATATTGAATGTCATCAGGTACTCTGACTTTCTAGTTAAAATAAACATGTGGGTGGGGGCTTGTGAGGTGCAGTTTGAAGAGGACTGGAAAGTCACAGGGTGCTTTGAACTTGGTTAGCTTTTCTGATAATTCCACATGTGAGGTAGGGAGTGCCCCGGGTGCTACAAAAAGAATTACCACAAAATTCGTTCCATTCCAGTCAATTAATTTCAACAAACAATTTAAAAGTACCTGCTACATGCTAGACACTATGCCAGTTGCTGGGGAATACAGAGAAGAAAAAAAGACGGAATTCTTGTCTTTAAATAGTTTATGATGATGTGTTTATGTATTTGGGGAGGGGAGTATAGAGCAGGGAGGGGAGTATATAGCGCAGGGGTGAGGAATCTGAAGCATTAAGGCCACATGGGACCTTCTAGGACCTTGAGTTTGACCTTTTGACTGAATCCAAATTTTACACCTTAAGGCCACATGTGGCCTTGGATTTGTTCTGTAAAATTGGGGGGGCAGTCAAAAGGCCACACTTAAGGACCTGGAAGGCCACGTGTGGCCTCAAGGCAGTAGGTTCCCCACCCCTGGCACAGAGAATATCACATGTGTAAGAATAAGTTAATACAGGGCAGAATATAATAAATCCAAGGAAGAGATCTGGACAAAATATTATGAAAAATTTGAGACAGCATTATTATCAAGCAAGTTTTCCAAGAGGAGACGGCTGTTGAATGAGTTGGCCTTAAAAGGAAGAAAGTACTTTTACAGGCAGAGATTGAGGAATTCGGTGCTTTTGAGGGAGAGAAGTTCATCCTAGGAATGAAGGATGTGTCAGCAAGTAGTTTTATTCTAGGACTAACTATATTTCTCTTAGATTTAATAAATGTGATCATCAAAGTTTACAATGCATTTTAGATACAATCTCATTTACTCCATATTGCTTTACAGGTAGAGACCAGCACCAGTGAAAGTTAGAGGGAGCTGAGTATGTTCACTCCATTTTTTTGAATCAACAAATTTTCTACTAATTAGATAATAATTTTTATCTAATAATAAAAAGAAGGTGAGGGGGTAGGGAGGAGGAGTTTAATTTTCTAATTAATTATCATTATTATAATTCTAGTAATTATTATTTTAATAATTCCATGTCTGATCATGGAATGAGCCACCTTGCAAGAAATTAACCTACTCTTAATTGAAATTATCCAAGCCATAGATGACTGATCGCCACTAGCCAGGCATGCCACACTCATCCAGATTTCAAATAGAAGGTACTGAATGGAATGATGTATTAAGGAAAATAGCCACAGAACCTTTTCCCCACAAACCTAGAGCAAAAATGAGGAAGGGCACACATATGAGGGGCATATATGGAAGGAACACTTGTAGACTGGACACAGGTGGAGGGGTGCAAACATAAGGAATGTGTGAGGCCATCAGTGTCCTCTGGTGATGCCATCCATCGTGCTACTCTCATTGAGGGCCCTCCCTGCTGTTCTGCTGCTTCTAGTCTCTGCCAGGTGCTATTCTGCTTGCCCAGCTTGGTGCTGGGTGTGGTTCCACTAGGCAAGTGACTCTGAAACTTGTCTCTGTTTCCAACTTCAGCCTTTAGCTGTAATAATCAGCTGAGATGTTATCTCTTCCTCATAAAAGGAAAAATGAGCTCTCCCATTGTTATTTTCTGGGAAAAAGTATTGGCACCTTATGTTTTCATATCATCTTCATTCCTGAATATGCTCCTTCCTGCTCCCCTATGCTTTGCATCAGTTTAGAGTCCAGTCTTAATTTTTGAGTCTTTTTGGGAAGTGGGTCCTTCACTATAACAACATAAGACTAGAAGAAAACCTACTTTCCTCCCTCCCACACACACAAATGAAATCCGTCAGTTCGCAGAGACTTGGTTGTATTCAGCTTTTTCTTTTGGAAAGGAGACTCTTCAGTCCTAATGGTTGTCCTTTGGGAATGCTGAACAGCTAACCACATAAGTAGTGTTAGCACACAGTTAATCTGTCTTTTTACCTTATTTCCTCATGCTATGGCAACATATACATTTGTCTCAAGGTTAGGGTTAGAAAGTCCTTATAATTCCTGTTTAATTTCTGGTTGGTGTTTTCATCTCTTCAGAATTCATTTAGATTCTGCCCTTTCAATAAAGTGCCAAGAGTTTTGGGGGTCTGAATCTTTCTTTCCTTCTTCCCATTTTCTGCATTCCACCCCCTTTCTCAACTTTGAAATTCCTCTCTATTCAAATCCTGCTCATCTGTAAAGGTTCATTCAGTTCCTGACTCACTTTATATTCTTTGAATTATTCCTAGATCAAAAATTAGCCCAAAGTTACTTTCTCCTCTTCTGAGTCATTACTGTCTAGGCCCTTGATCTCAGTCTTTATCATATATTCTGCTACATTAGAATCACTTATTGCAACAGTTAAAATGAGGACTCTCACTATGAGTTCTAAGAGTTTTACAATGAGGGGATTTGATCCGTTCCTCTTAGCCATTTCACTTCCTACATTTGGCAGTAAATTCTTTTTCAAATGAGGGATATGGAGTAAACCCACATCCTAACTAGAGAGAGAAAAAAAGAGAAAATCTATACATAAGACTTGTATGTCCAAAATAAACAGCCAGCTGGCTAAAGGTGGCAGTTAGGTGATGCGTTCCTCTAAACCTGCATTCACAAATTCCTTTATAAGCGTTATATATGCAAAATTCGTTAGACCAGTCTACTTCCCTCCTCCCCCACCTTGGAATATAGACATGTTCCGCTCCCCCCACCCCCAGCAGATTGAGAGATTGACACTAGATATACTTAAAACTATAATTTTAAAAAGATAAATTTTGCTCCAGGAGAGATTGCTAATAATGAAAATAGAAGTATAATCCTGAGCCAGTCAGAGGTAACCAGCAGAAATCTACCTGAAACATGAGCTTTTTGTCCTCACCTGGGATTAGCTTTTTCCAGTATCAAGATCAGATCTGCTCCTTTCCACTGTCTAGAAATGAGGAATGACTGTGTATAAAGAGACTTTGAGCTCTTTTGAAGCAAAAGAATAATATCTCCTTGCTCTGGATACTAGTTATCCTTGTATTTTGTGATGGAGATGCTCTGCCCAGCACTGAAGTGACAGCGTAAACTTAAATATCTCAGATCTGGAAGGAAAACAGTCAAATGAGAAAAGATCTTTGTATCAAATATTTCAGATAAGGAATTAGTATCTAAGATATACAGACAACTAGCAAAAATATATAAGACCAAAAGTCATTCCCTAATGGATAAGTAAAGGATGGGAACATAAAGTGCTCAAGAGAGTAATAGCAAACTTTTAGCATCCATATGAAAGAATGCTCTAAATTACTAATAATTATACATGCAAATCAAAATAACCCCAAGGTTTCGTCTCAGCCAACAAATTGGCAAAGATGTCACAAGAGGGGGATCATCGAGGTTGGAAGAGCTGTCCAAAGATGAGAAAACCAACGTATTGTTGGTGGAGCTGTGAATTTCTAAACATTCTGGAAAGCAATTTGGAATTATGCAAATAAAGTACCTTAAATGTCCATATGCTTTGATCTAGAGATTCCACTGCTGGGTACACCCCAAGGGGTATATATCCCTTACCAAAAAAAAGTCTCTATATACGCTAAAATATTTGTAGTAGAACTTCTTATAGTAAAGAAATGGAAACAACCTAGATGTCCAGCAATTAAGGAATGGCTCAACAAATTGTGGTACATAATTGTAGTGGAATATTACTGTGATATAAGAAACAACAAGCTTGATGAATACACTGAAATATGAAAAGACTGAAATGAATTGATGCAAAGTGAAATAAGCACAGCCAGGAAAACAACATACACAATAATTTCAATAATGTAAATGGGAAAACCCTCCACAAAACAATCATAATTGAATGTTTCTAAATTATCAAAAAATAAAATTGGTACCAAGGAAGTGATATCAGAAGACACCTATTGCCCTTCTCCTTTACAGAGACTGGAGATCCATGAATATTGAACATGATGTAATATTTTTTTTAAAATGTTTATTAATATAGCTGAATTTTTTTCTTTCCTTCCTTCTTTCTCCCTCTGTCTCTCCCTTCCTTTCTTCTTTTCTTCCTTTTTTTAAGTGACCCTCTGGGAGGGAGAGGGAGAAGGCTATGGAGGAGATGCAGGCAACATAAAAATAAGATTTCAATAAAAATTTAATTTTTAAAAAAGAAACAGTGAGACAAAGGTAATTAAACCTTTTCTTTGTCTCCCTCAAGAATGAACCTGGTCACTGTATATCTAGGTCCAGAGCAGTGAGACCACTTTAGTAAAGAGAAAGAGGGCAAAGCACCCCAGAGCCGGGGACCCAGCACCAGTGTTCATTGTTGGACTATACATAGGGAGAAAGATGGTAACTAAGGGAAGTTATGGGGGAGGGTAAGAAGCAAAGGCCTTCTTTACCCTTTGTGGAAGCTTGGAAAGAAACAGCTGCTCAGTTGGCTGATGGCCACAACTTAGGGATCCTCCCACCAAAGCACAAGGCGTCCTCTCCAGGCTCACTTCCTCCCTTGTTTTTTCCAGCAACTGTTTTCAAAGTGCCCCTGGTCAGACCTGCAGTCAAATGATCCATAGGGTGTTCAGATGAAAGCACTCCACAGGCTCCTCAGGCCTGTAGGCTTCAACCAATTTGCCCTACTTTTCATTAGCTTGAGTTTTCCTTTCTTGATCTTAATCCAACCATAAGATTTTCTGAACAGTGTAAGCAAAAGTAGGTTTAACAGTTGGGGGCCTTACATAGGGAGAAAACCACATGTTCCTTTTTGCTAGAGAAGGAAGATTCCCAGAGGAGAGCTTGGGGATGTTTTTGCCAGGAGCCTTTTACATACACTCTCTCTCTCTCTCTCTCTCTCTCTCTCTCTCTCTCTCTCTCTCTCTCTCTCTCTCTCTCTCTCTCTTTCTCTCCCTCTACACACACACACACACACACACACACACACACACACACACACACACACACACAAAGAACTGGACCTGGGCTTTCACTGGCATGAGGAACTCATGATAAGGAAACTTCCCCTTTAAATGCAGGTCAACCCTTTCTCTGCCACTTTGAGAGAGGTGACAAAAGCCCTGCGCGTCTAGATGCCCTGCTCAGGGTCAAACAGCCAATTTGTCTCAGAGTCAGCACTTGAACTCGGTCTTCTTGGCTTCAGGGGCAGTTTGGTATCTGCTATGCCCTGCTTCCTCTCCTTACAACCAGCACACTACAAAGCAGACAAATTCATCTTTCAAAGGGATGTGCATTAGAATCAGGAGGGAGTCCATGTTCTTGTATTTCAAGAGTTCTGTGGCTCATGAGCCATGAGAGGTACAGGTGACCTCAAGGGTGACATACACCAGACGATGTCATCATCCTCAGGAAAATATTGTTTGTGTGTCAGGAGCTCCCCACAGCTCCATGCTGGCTAATGCTGGACTACATGGTCACCGAAAGCCACCTCCCATAAGCAGGTCAGCATTGGAGTAACACTTGATGACTTATAGATACCCTGGAAAGTCCTCCCTGAGCCCAGGCTGGCTTCTGGCCCTAGACATTTCTAGGAAAGTTGGAAATTCTTCCTTCTGGCAACCTAATTCTACTCAACCTTCATATCAGGTTCACATAAGCCTGTTCTCTTGAAATGGAGCTGGATATGCCCAGAGGTGTCTTTCAGGTATCAACTTTCCATTACAATAACAGATGACATTTAAATTACATTTTAAAATTTGCAAATGACTTTACAGAAATGGCTCAGTGTTTTAATCCTCAGGCAGCACTGAGGTGGTTACTTCCAGTGTGATTAACTCCATTTTATAGATGAGAAAACTGTGACTCAGAGAAGTGCAGTTAGCATGAAAAGCAGGATTCGAACTCATGTCTCCCTGAGTATAAATCTAAAGTCCTTTGTCCTGTAGTAAGCTACTCTCTCCTTAATAAGCAGCAGTGGAAAAAACACTGATTCTGAACCTAAAGGTCCTGCCTTCAAAGCCTACAACAAGTAAAGTGCAAGGTTAAGGACTGTACTAAATCCTGGGGATACAAGTAAAAGTATAAAATGAGCCGTCCTCAAAATGAACTTATGTAAGAATCATAATCGTAGCATTTTGTGTACTGCTATAAGATCTGCAAAGCATTTTACAAGTGTTTTCTCACTTGATCACAATAATCCTCTGAAGTAAGTCCTTTTATTAATCTCATTTGACAGTTGAGGAAACTGGGTCTGAGAGCAGTTAAGTGACTTGCCCCAGGGTAACACAGCAGGATTTGAACTAACTTGGTTAATTAGTTAAGTCTTCATAACTCCTGGACCAGGGCTTTATCCATTGCAATACCTAGCTGCTTCTAATGGAGAAGACAAGCACATATAAAAATATGTGTGGCATTAGTGTTGTTTATATGTGTACACATATATGAAAGTCATTTTATACAAGGTAGTTTGGGAAAGAGGGCACTAAAAGTTGGGAGATCGGGAAAGGCTTCATGCAAAAAGACAGGGCTTGAGCTAACTCTTCTTTTTATTTTGTTTTCTTTTTAATTTATGAAATATAACAGGTTTTTCCATAATCTAGTAGAATTTTAAAAAGATGATTTTCTTAAAGGAAGAGGACTCTCTGAGTCAGAGGTAAGGAGAGACTCCATGCTAGCGGTGGAGGATGGCCTGTGCAAAGACATAGAGATGGAGTCTTAGATGAAGAGAACGGTAGGAAAGGGAGTTTACACTGAATGGCCTAATAGTCAAGGTCCTCAGCTGAGAGAAAACCAGGACAAGGGGGTGGAGGGGGAATTTCAGAGGAAAAGAGAAGGTTTGGAAAAGCTTCCATGGGGAGGGAAGTAGGGAAACCCTCAAGAAAGAAGAGGAGGAGGACCACTTGCTCACAACTGAGGCCAGATAACGAGTGTGTACGATAACCGGTTAGGGCAGCTTAATTCAGAGGCTGATGAGTGAATAGTAGAGAAGGGTGGAGATGAGGGTTGAGAGGGGAGGGGGGGATTATACAGGACTGAGGTTTGACAAAACCTCAGCCAAGAGGATCCAAAGACAAGGGATTCCAAAGCAGAGGACAATGTGGAGCTGAAATGACTAAGCTTAGAGAGGGAGGAGAGTGAATTCAGAAGAGAGGTAATGACCTGAAAAGGGTAGAAGGATAGGGAGAGTGAAGTACCCACTGAGGATAAAGAGCAGGTATAGGATGAGTGAGATGTGGGGAGTGTGACCTTGGACAGGTCACTTGATTTACCTAGGCCTCAGTTTCTTCCTATGTAAAATGAAAAGTTCAGACTAAATGGCTTCTAAAGTCGTCCAGCTCGACATCAATGATCCTATGAGACAGTAGTATATGTAAAGCACTCTGCAGATCTTTAAGTGTTATACAATTATTCGTTAGTATTATTACTCTATTATCCTATTAATTTTAAATCTAGTGCCTTTTTATAGCACCATGCCATGTACCAGGAACTTCTAGTGCTTCTTTATCAGAGTGCAACGACTGAAGTGGAGCAGAGGTTGAATTAGATGACTCTGAGTCTAGGAAATCCAGTGGCTCAATGAGACATGATTTCTAAAACAGCAATACCATACTTTCAAGACCTGGAAATTCCCTCCCTGGAGTTCTCTTTGAGAAAGGAGATCTCTAGTTATAACTGTACAAAAATCTTTATTATAATCTCTAACCTGACATGAAATTATATGACGTATAATCCGAATATTAAATATTTGATAGCCAAGCAACAAGCATTTATTAAGTGCTTACAGGTGGTGCAGTGAATAGAGCACCAGTGCAGGAGTCAGGAGGACCTGAGTTCAAATCTTACCTCAGACACTTGACACTCACTAGCTGTGTGACCTTGGGTAAGTCACTTAACCCCAATTGCCTCATCCTGGGTCATCTCCAGTCATCCTTATGAATATCTGGTCACTGGATTCAGATGGCTCTGGAGGAGAAGTGAGGCTGGTGACCTACACAGCCCTCCCTCACTCAAAACAAAGTCAAGTGCAAGTCATGTCATCATTTCTCATCAGAGAAATGACATAGTCTTCCCTGGCTATTTTGTCAAAGTTTTTTTCTGTATGTATTGGTGGAATCATATGATTTTTCTTGTTTTTGTTATGATATGGCCAAATTATGCTGATAGTTTTCCTAATATTAAACCAGCCCTGTATTCCTGGTATGAATCATACCTGGTCATAGTGTATGATTCCTGTGATATAGTACTATAATCTAGTATTTTATTTAAAATTTTTGCATCAATATTCATTGGGAAAATTGGCCTAGTTTTCTTTCTCTGTTTTTGCTCTCCTTTGTGCCATACATGGAATTTGATAGGACTGCTTTTTACCTGTTTTTTCAAATAGTTTACATAGTATTGGAATTCATGTTCTTTAAATGATTATAGTTATGATTACTGTGTATTTCCCTCCATCTTATTTTCTTCTATTTCCTTTGCTCTCTCTCTCTCTCTTTTTCTCTCTCTTTCTCTCCCTCTCTCTCTCTTCTCCCTCCTCAAAAGTCTGTTTTGCTTCTGACCTCTGCCTCCCTTAACTTGTCCTCCCTTTTATATCACTTTCCCCCTTTTCTCTTATCTCCTTCCCCTCCTACTTCTCCGTTGGGTAAGAGATTCCTATATCCAACTGAGTGTGTGTATCTGTGTTGTCAACCTTTCAGAGTCTGTTCTAAGAAGGACAAACAAAATTAGGTTGTATTGTAGGTGCATGTTTATTTATCTCAAATTGGGTGACATTCATGCTTAACATGAAGGGAGCTCAAGGAAAGGCAAGTTGAAGATTATATACTCTTATAGCAAGGAAGTTTTCCTCTTCCCTCCGGACTCAGGATGCCTGTGTCCTTTGTCAGCCAAAATTCTAGTTTCCATAGAACAAGAGTGCCCCCAGGGTGTCTGGCTTCTGTCAGTCACAAACAAGAGAATGTCATAGGAAGAGACTGTCATAATAGGATAGTGTCCATAAAACAAGATAAGAGAAATGCTATAAATCAAGATAGAGACTAGTTCAAGGTATATCAGTCATAAACAGAAAAATGCTCCCCGTCAGCTTACTTTTTGAGTTCACTCAGGGAGTATTTCAAAGGGGCTCAAACAGGTTCCACAGTGTACACACATATCCTTCCTTTTTTGAAACAACTCCTATGAGAACTAGGTTTAAGTTTTGCCCATTATTTCCCACTCAATCTTCCTCTCCACTGTCAAAGCTCTTCCTTGCACTCCTCTTTTATGTGAGATAATTTTCTCCATTCTTCCTCCTTCTCCCACTGAATTTCTCTTTCTCACCCATCCATTTTTTAGATCATCCTGACAAAACTGACTCAGACCCATGTCCTCTGTCTATGCAGACTCCTTCTAACTGCTCTAATAATGATAAAGTTCTTAGAATTTACATGTATCATCTTCCTATATAGGAATGTAAACAGTTTTTACCTTTTTAAGTTCCTTATAATTTATCTTTTTATGCTCATTTTGAGTCTTGTGTGGGAATGTCAGATTCTCTATTCAGCTCTAGTCTTTCCATCAAGAATTCCTGAAAGTCCTCTATTTCATTCAATAACCATACTTTTTCCCCTTGGATAAATATACTCAATTTTTCTGGATAGGTTATTCTTGGATGTAATCCTAGCTTCTTTACTTTCCAGAATATCATATTTCAAGCCCTCCATTCCTTTAAGATGGAAGCTAAATCTTGTGTGATCTTGGCTGTGGCTCCACAAAATTTAAATGATTTCTTTCTTGCTACTTGCAATATTTTCTCCTTGGCTTGAGAGCTCTGGAATATGGGTATAACATTCCTAGGAGTTTTCACTTTGAGATCTTTTTTCGGGAGGTGATCAGTAGATTCTTTCAATTTCTATTTTACCCTCTGCTTCTAAGATGTCATCAGGGCAGTTTTTTAATAATTTCTTGAAATATTATGTCTAAGCTCTTTTTTTTGATCATGGCTTTCAGGTAGTCCAACAATTCTTAAATTATCTCTCCTCAGTCTATTTTCCAGGTTAGTTGTCTTTTTAAGGAGAGATTTCTTATTTTCTTCTTTTTTTTCATTCTTTTCACTTTGTTTTATTGTTTCTTAAATGTCTTGTGCAGCCATTAGCTTCTATTTGCCCAGTTCTGCTTTTTAAGAAATTATTTTATTTATTTGACTTTTGTTGCTCTTTTTTCCATTTGGCCAATTCTGTTTTCTAAGGTATTATTTTCTTCAGTATTTTTGTGCCTCTCTGGCTAAGCTATTAATTCTCTTTTCATAATTTTCTTGTATCACTCTCATTTCTTTCCCCAATTTTTTTTCTTACCACTCTTACCTCTTTTGTTTTTTGGTCCTTTCAGGAATTCTTGTTGAGCTTGTGTCCAATATGCATTTTTCTTTGAGATTTTACTTGTAGATGTTTCCACATTGTTGTCTTCTAAGTTTTTATCTTTATCTTCCCTGTCCCAATAGTAGCTTTTTATGGTCAGGCTCTTTTTGGTTGTTATTGTTCTTTGTTTATTTTTCCAGACAATTTCTTGACTTTGATATTTATGTTAAAGTTATACTCTGTTCACTCAGGGGTGAAAAGTTACTATCCCAAGACTCAGTCTTTTTGCACTGTTGTTTCAGAGCTATTTTTGGCAGATATATAAGTTTTTGGTGTTTCCACAGTTGTATGATCTAAAGTGACATGTGGTCACTGTTCTCCTGATCGTTTCTCTGGTCTCTACCCAGGAAGGACCCCTGGATCCCTTCAGCGGCAAGCACTACCACTTCTTAGGACCCTCTGGAAGTAGAATCAGGGCCTGAAGTAGCCACAAGCACTCTTCTATACTGTGGAACTGTGACCAGTTCCCTGCAGCCATGAGCACTAGTACTCTTCTCAGTCCTAGAACTGTAACCAGTATTGGTGCTGACTGATCCCACACATTCCTCTCTATCATGGAACTGTGACCCAAAACTATGTATGGGCAATGAAGTTGCCAAACAACACCAGGCCCTTTACCCAGTGCCAACAAAAAGGTCCCTTATAATCTCTTTCTGACCAGTTGTCAGATTTCCACCACCAACCCCTCCCCCTTTTACCATATCTGGGCTGAAAGCTCCTGAAGCTGCTGTTGCCCCTGTCACTGCCTTCTCCAAGGCATATGGTTCTGCTACCATATGTACTCTAGGCCTCACTCTGGTGTCACAGACCTCTCTGGCTGACTTCCTGAGTTTTAGTGGACTGGAAAAATGTCTCACCCTGACCTTTTGTTGGCTATGCAATTCCAGAATTCAATCTGATGTGATATTTTAAAGTTTTTTGAAGGGGAATTTGGGGAGAGTTCGGCTAGGTTGCTGCACCTACTCCACCATCTTGGCTCTACCTCTCTCTGTACACTTTGGAACTAACAAAGCTGCTTTTAAGAGTTTGGGATCCATAACATAGGTATCCCTTTCCTCTACCCCCTAAAAATCAGGATTATCAAGCATATCACAGGATCACAAACTCTCAGAATTAGAAGGTAGTTCATTGGCCACTTAGTACAACCTTTATTTGAACAAGAATTCCTTTAACAATATCCCTAACAGATGGTTATACAGTTTCTGCTTGAAATTTTTCACCTACCAAGGCAGCTCATTCCTCTATGGGAAAACTCTCACTGGAAGAAAGGTTTTCCTTCCATTGATCATGAATCTGCTTCCTTTACAAGTTCCATCTATCAATCTCCATTTTCCTCTTTGGCCAAGCAGACTAATAACTTTCCCACATATCTTTCAAAACCAAAATTTATTGACTACTCCAATTACTGAATAGATTCAAGACTTTTAGCCCATCTAAAAAACAGAATTGTGGAACAGTAACTTAAATTCTCTTTAATAATAGCAGGGTAGTTGCAGGTACTTAAGTACACTGACAAACTAGGAGCATTTGGGAGGTAGAATAAGAAAAGCCAAGAGTAAGATCAATCATTCCAAAACAAAAGGAGAAACACTAAAGAATATCAAATCGCAGTGGCGTTAATATATGAAAGCAGTGGAAGCTAGACCTTGAACCTTGCCAAGGTCCTTGTTGAGCAGTTATAACTTACCACTTTTATTCATTGTCCCGAGGGCAAGAGAGAGTAGGTAGAGAGTTAGTCTCACAAGGTCACAGTAGCAAGCAGTTTCCAGAAACATGGAGTATGTAGCTAGAAAGAACATGGGAACTAAATTAAGAAGAAAACAAGAAATGAGCAGATTGTTCATTTGGTCACTCAACAAATAATTCTTGAGCGCTCACTATTTGCAAAGCATGGTTCTTAGTCTTCTAACTGGAGCATATTTTTTTACAGATCCAGTAATCCAACCAATCCTCTCATTTTGAAGATGAGAAAATTGATAGAGAAATGAAATGACTTACCCAATGATACAATGAAGAAAAGAACAGTGCAAACAAATACCATGTGAGGGTATAGAAAAGACGGAGAGAATACTGTGGAATGCTGCAGTTGGGGAAGGCTTCCAAGAGGAGGTGAGAGCAAGCTGGGCCTTGAAGGATGGGTAAGATTTCAATAGTAAAAGATGTAGGGTGCTGGAATGACAGGGATTCTTCCATGAGATTTTTAAAGGCTGAGGTCCTTCTCTCTTGGATTTCTTTGAAAGACAACTAGCCATATAGTTCTATGGTTATATTTCATAGTCAATGCCAAAATATGCCAATTGGACGGTCATCTGCTTACTGAGCTGGGTGCCATTGTGGAATAAACTGTCAATTTAATAACAATAATGAGGGGTGAGGGGAAAGACTACTCCCTTTAGTGATTCAGCCCTGCAACTTACCTTTAACTTAAGACTTAAAAGGGTTGCCTTGGGAAACTGAAGAGTTGAATGACTTGCCCATGATCATCATATATGGCTAGTATGTGTCAGAGGCAGGACTGATCTTTCGATCTCCCTATACTTTGCACACGGTCTCTCTCTCTCTCTCTCTCTCTCTCTCTCTCTCTCTCTCTCTCTCTCTCTCTCTCTCTCTCTCTCTCTCTCTCTCTCTCTCTCTCTCTCTCTCTCTTCCTCTCTCTGTCTCTGTCTCTCTCTCATTTTGAATCTTTCTATTGCCCTTACTTAATATACTTAAATATTTACTGTAGTTTTCAATAAAAAATACATATTCATTTCTGATATTAACATATATGCTACATAATGTTAATAGATCAGAAACGTGCTTTTTAAATGTCACTTTCCTATGAGGGTGGGGAGGGGAGAGAGGTGTGCCTTGGTATATTTTTACATTGCCCTTCCTCAAAGTTCCTGAATTAAAAGAAATTCATGTCCTTGTAGGATACCCCTTTATCCCATGTCCTCCCAGGGTTTGGGAAAGCTTCCAACAGTACAGTTGTGATGGAGAGCTAGTTTGAACTTGACAGTCTGCTAGGCTATACAGGAAGAACAAAGCTGGGTTTCTGCTGATCACATATCACAAATTCCTTGCCAGCCTTCTTGTATGTACTTGTGGAGAAGAAAACAAAACGTATGAAATGAAGGGTTGTAGAGTCCATACAAGGGAGATGATACACATCAGTATTTGTTTTGTTGTGTCTGAGGATTAGGGGAAGAATTTGTCTTTTTCAGAAGCAGAATAACATTATGGTTGCATATTATCAGCTGAATTTGTGTCCCTCCAGAGCCATGGTCAGGCCCTGCTGTCTCCTCAAAAATTCTTCCTTGTCCTATTTCTTGTTATTTTACATTTTTTATTCCTTTAGCTTTAGGCTTTGATGTCTCTTAGTAAGCAAACACCCTTGAAAAGGGAACACTGTGTTATTAGTGGGAAAGAGTTTCAGATTTTTGCACAAAAACAGGAAAAGATCAACTGGCCCAAACATCTAAGAAAGGGGAAAGTACATAATGCTATCTAAAGGTTCGGGGGAGGAGGCAATGGTTAAGAAAGAGGAGGCTCAAAGCCAATTGTCCTCTTTTACAGATTTGCCTTTAGCTGGGCCTAATTACCTCCAACTTTGAGTGGATCAATATCAGGTATACAGTGAGCTGAGGTAGAACCAAAGCTAGGAAAGCTCAGCAGCGAACTGGACACAGGAAGAATGAGCTACAGCAAAGGTTACTTTTAAATATTACCTTTTATAAATGTAACTTTTATTCTAAACATTTTTTCTCTACATCTCTAAAATTTTTTTAAAATAAGTTCACTGTGTTATAGCCAAGGCTCAGCATTTCTGGAGGATAGTAACACATGGGAGCTGCAGTTTTTAAACTCAATTCAGTCCACACAAGAAATGGTTGATGTCCCATGTGCATAGCTGGCAGAGACCATTGATGAGGATCCTAGCATCATTCTTCCGCATGCTTATGGGGTAAGAGAGGAAGGGAATAAGCATTTCTTAAGCACCTATTATGTGCCCAACATTTTACTAAGCTTTAAGAGGTAAACTCATTTGATCCTTACAACAATCCTGGGAGGAAAGTGCCATTATTATCCCAACTTTACAAATGTAGAGTTATTTCTCACATAGATTACTAATAACAATAACTTGTTTAAAGCTTGCAAAGCATTTCTCTTATCATGAGGTACATAGCCATGTCAACAAACATTCATTAAGTGCCAGGCATTGTGCTAAGTGCTAAGGATAGAAAGAAAGACGAAAACAGTCTTTGCCCTCAAGGAGCTTGTAAACCAGTGGAGGAGCCAACATGCCAATAACTGAGTCGAAATAAGCTCTATACTGGATTAATTATAATGTTAGAGGAAAAGCACTAGTATGAAGGAGAACTAAGGCTTCGGTTGAAGCTTAAAGGAAGTCAGAGAAGACAGGAGATGAAGAGAAGGAGAGAAAGCGTTCCAGGGATGGGGGAATAGCCTATGAAGAGGCACCGAGTGACAAATGGAGCTTCCTGTGTGAAGAACAACAAGAAGTCAGGCATAAGACTCGTATAAGGGTAAGAAGTAGTCAAGTAAAGATGAGTTTTTAAAGCCAGAGTATTTTAGATTTAATCCTAGAGGTAATAGGGAGTTTATTGACTAGGATGGTGGCATGATCAGACCTCTTCTTTAGGAAGGTCATTTTGTTTATTGAATGAAGGATAGACTGGAGTAGAAAGGAATTTGAGGCAGAGAGACCAGACAGCAGGCTATTCCAATAATGTACTCATGAGGTAATGCATCTGGGTAGTTGCATAATCAGAAAAAAGAAGTGGATTTACACAAAAGATGTCAACAGGACTTGACAACAAATTAGATATGAGGGGTGGAAAAGAGTGAGTTGTCCAAGATGACTCCTAAATTTTGAACCCCTTACTACCCTCAAGAGTGGTTACTGGGCATCTAACTTGAGGTGTCCCATAGGCAGTTGGAGTTGTGAGATAATAGCTCAGGAGACAGGTTAGGCTAGACAAATAGATCTGAGAATCATCTGTATAGAGATGATAATTGAATCCATGGGAGCTGATGAGATCCCACCAAGTGAAATAGGATACAGTTATAAGAGCACAGAGTATCAGAGCTTTGGGGACATGCAGGGCTAATGCTTAACCTGAGTGTGGATCCAACAAAAGGGAATTGAGAATAGAGAGACAGAAAAAGAATAAAAAGCAAGTGGTGTGTTAAGGGTGATAGTGTCCAGGTTTGCAGAGAGGTCAAAAAAGGATGAGGATTGAACAAGAACCATTAGATTTTGCACTTAAGAATTCACTGGTAGCTTTGGAGAGAGCAGTTTCAGTTGAATTAATGAGGTCAGAAGTCACACTATAGAGAGCTAAGGAAAGAGTAAGAAGAAAGGAAGTCGATGGTTGTACGTAGACTTGTGGAGGAATTTAACCATGAAAGGGAGGAGAGATTGCAGGGCGACAAATGGCAGAGATGGATGAGTCACATGAAAGATCTTTCAGGATGGGGGAGACATGAGCATGCAGGCACAGGCAGCAGGGAAGCAGTCAATAGACAGGAAGAGATTGAATAAAAGTGAGAGAACAGAGAAGGGAGAGGGGCCCTCTCCTGGAGAAGACAGGGTGAAATGGGATCATTTGTTTAAGGAGAGGTTTGCCTTGGCAGTGCAATCACATGGCCAATTGGATCACTTGGCTGAAGCTGCCTGGTTCTTTTGCCAAATTCACTTAACCATTTTTTAGCTAGGTGAAGACATGTACTTTCTTTGCCCCTGAAGAGGAAGCAAGTTAATAGAGAATTGCCTGAGACAGCAGGTCTTTTCATTCATCCACTCAACATTTCAACCTATGTAAAAAAGCCGTCAAGTAGATATAGAGGTAGAGAGAGTCCCAAGGGATTTTAGAAAATCAGTCAGCTATACACATGTCTAATGTAGTCAATGTGATAATCAGATCAATCTACTTTAGACAATCTAACAACCAAATTCTGTTCTAATTAAATACATTGTATTTCAACCAGCTGCTTCTCTCTATTCCATGATTAGTCTGTGACCAGTTCTCAGTGTTTATTCAGTTATAAATATTTGGTGGATCATATCATCCTATCCCTGTTCTATCCTATCGTATCCTATTTTATCATCACCAAATAGCCAGCAAGGTAGAACAATAGATAGAGTGCTGGACCTGAAATTAGTGAGACCTGAGTTCAAATCTAGCCTCTAGTCACATACTAGCTATGTGACCCTGGAAGAGTCACTTAACCACTGTCTGCCTCACTTTCCTCATCTGTAAAATGAGAATCATAATAGCACGTATCTTCCAAGGCTGTTATGAGGTTAAAATGAGCTAATACTTATAAAAATATTTTACCAACCTTAAAGCACTTTGTAAATGCTAGCCATTATTATTATCATATCATATAACTATTATGTTCAGAGCACTGGGCTATTGTTCATAATTCATATTGATAGAGTGCCTCAAAGTTTACAATGTAGATAATAAGTCAACAAACATTAATAACAAACACCTAAATTTTTATTAGGTTCCAGGCACTGTTATAAGATAATGAATCTTAAATATGAAATAAACTTTTTTGGAATAATGAAAAATGAAAGGAAAGAAGGAAAGAGAAAAAAGAAATCAAAGAAAGGAAGGAAGGAAGGAAGAAGAAGAAAGGGAAAAAGAAAAGAAGAAAGAAAGGAACATTGTAAGATTCTTGATGGCAAGGACTGTCCTTTTATTAATTGTATCCCCAGCACTTAGCATGGTGCTTGACACATGGCAGGTACTTAATAAAAGTTGATTGGAATGATCTTTAGGGTAATTCCAAAGTCCTATGATTCTAAGGTACTTTCTTTCTTTCTTTTCTGAAACATTCAGATTCTAATCGCCTGTGGCAGCTCTCTTTTCAAACCAATCTCAGCTTTGATTGAACTCTTCAGTCATTTCTGCTAATAGACATTTCTTCTAGAAACATAGTGATTAAAAAATATTAAATTCCTCACAATCCTATGGGCTCCTAGTTATTAATTCATGAAAATTACACAGACTTTGCAAACATAGTGAGCTGTCTTGTTTACTGTGGTTAAAGTTTTATCACATGTTTTCAAAAACAGGAAGTTAAAACATGAGAGAGAACAAGTCAACACTACATGTTATTGGGTGCTTGAGTCAAAAGAGCTTTGACTTTCTCTGACTCTTCTACTTTAAAACAAACCGAAAAGAAAAGTAGGGACTAGTTGAAGACTAGTTTCCTGGATCAGCAATGATTAAACAATAATCAACAATGGATAATATTAACAAATATCGTTTTTCCCCCTTAAAAGAAACCTGCCTCCAAATTCCACTAGATGTTAGGGCATCATCAACCTCCCAAGTTCCCAGATTTGCAATCTCAGGGTTATCCTTGAGTCCTCCCTCTCCTTCACCCCTCATATCTAATCAGTTGCCTTCTCATCAGTTATCCTTCTACAGACATCTGTCCAGGATCCCCTTTCCTCTCTTAGGTGCCTAACTTCAGGCCCTTATCACTCTTTTCTCTGGACTATCTCAATAGTTTCCCCATTGGTCTCGCTGCTTCCAGTCTCTCTCCTCTCCAACCCTCTGCATCCTCTGCACGGCTCATGAATCTACATAAAGCATGTTAACTCCACTGTTCAAAATCCTCATTGTTTGTAGAATGAAATACTCTTCAGTCCAGCATTTTGTGCCCTGCATAATCTGTCTCCAACCTAATTTTCAAGCTTCATTTCATATTCCTTGTACTCATACTCTCTATGTTCCAGCCAAACTAGATGACTAGCTATTCCATATATTCATCCTTCCATCCCTCTCCTCTGGCATTTTGCTGGGAATGAGCTGCCTCTCAAAAGCTCTTCCTTCAAGGCTCAGCTATTCCCTTTGATGCAAGCTTTTCCAGATGCCCCCTGCCCCCGTTAATAGCACTCTCTCCTCCTCAAATTGCCTTAAATTTATTTGTCTCCGCATGAGTTGTATTCTCATAATAGAATATAAACTCCTTGAAAGTAGGAACATTTTATTTTTACTCTTTGTGGTGGCAATACAGAGAACAGTCTCAAACCTAGTAGGCATTTAATGAATGTTTTTAACTTAATTTAATAAGAAATTGAATAAATAAAACTATAATGGCCTATATAAATATGAGTTATTGGTAATATTAATAATTAATTATAATTATACATGAGCAAATATTATAATGTATTATGTATAATATAGCTTATATTATTAACAATAATAAAATAATACTATTAGTAACTCATGGGCAATTATGTCAAGAAGATTCATCTTCCTGAGTTCAAATCTGGCCTCAGATTTACTAGCTATGTGACCCTAAGCAAGTCACTTAACTCTATTTGCATCAGTTTCTTTAACTGTAAATAAGCTAGAGAAGGAAATGACAAACCACTCCAGTGTCTTTGCCAAGAAAACCCCAATAAGGTCACAAAGATTCAGACATGACTGAAATGACTGAGCAACAGCAATAGAAAATTAATAACTCATTTTTATATAGCTCATTAAGGCTCTTCCTCCAGTTCTGTTAGGTGAATAGTATAACAAGATAAAGAGAAGTTAAATGACTTGAGCAAGGTCTCACAGTGATTGTCAGAACTTGATACCAAGCAGGACGTCTAACTGATTTCCTCTTTCCAAGATACCGTGTTACCTTCTACTATAACATTATGGTTGTTGTTAATAATTATTATTAAAAATACTGATTTTTGTACAATGCCTTTTGGCTTGGAATGTACCTCATCACACTGACCCTTACAATCCTGTGAAGTCAATGATACACGTCATTTTTTTCCATTTTACAGTTGCCTAAGGTCATACACCGATGAAGTGGCCCTGTAATCAAGTGTGTTGATCCAATATTCTATGTGAGTGCCTCCTTATCCAGTTATCCATCACAGAACCAGGCCCTCCCTCTTTCTTCTTGCTTCGGATATAGTAATGAAATCAGTACTACCATTGATTTTCCAGGAAGGCTACATCAATTAACTGTCCTGTATAACACCTCACTATCCCTATGACTCCTCAGACAAACCCTGTATGTACTGTCTCCCCAATTAGAATGTTAGCTCATTGAGGTCAAGAATTCTTCCACTTTTGCTTATATTTCCTTAGCATTTAGAACAGTCTGGTACGTAGTGAGTGCTTAATGAATGGCTATGTTCTTTTTTTTATTCATTCCCCTGCCCCTCTCAGGGGGAAGTAGACCACATTCACTCCTGTAACTAACAGATGAACTAGTCCTGGCATCAATAATCACGTAGGCTTTATTCCTTCATTCAGTCATTTACAGAGGATCTTGTTCTAAGATGGATGAACTTTTTTTAATCATCTGATATCTATTTCAATATGATTTGTTTCCTTTGCAAGCCTATGTACTTTATTTTATGCATTTTAAAAATATTCTAAGAAGGGGGTCCATAGGTTTCACCAGACTGCTAAAGGAGCCCTGGACACAAAGAAATCTAAGAACTACTGATCGAATATATATTTACTGAGCATATAGGAAGTATGTCACACTGCTAGGCAATGTAGTGTTGGGTAAATTTTGAAACTTCTCTGAGTTTTAGTTTCTTCATCTGTAAAATGAGAGAAAAGGTATAGATGTGGGCCCTTTGGGATCTAACATCCTGCGCTCCTGAGTCAATAAGTAAAAGACAGCCCTTTATCTGCAAAGTACCTGCAATGTAACTGGGACATAGCCAGGGAAAATATTTAATTTAAAATATTTAAATTATAATATGGACAGCAAATGATTAGGTGGCCATGTGAATAGTGTAGGATTTAAAGGAAAGAGAGATGAATGCAGGCTAGGAAGGTAAATAAACATTTAATAGGAGTGGGGGGCTTGATTTATTCCTAGAAGACTGAACAGAATATAAATGTAAAAAAGAGAGAAGGAGGGAAGGTAACTCCCATGGTGGAATCAGCAGGGACAAAGGCACAGACACAAGAATTCTCTTGGCTTGAGAGCTTCCCACGTGGGAAATAATGTGGAATTAGAAGAGAGAGGGACAAATTATGGAGAGCCTTAAGAGCCATGAAGAGAGGAGTTACACACCATACAGTGAGTGGTGCACTGGCTTACCATTATTCCAAGCTCCCTTTGCCCACTGGCATAGTTGGCAGAGGAACTTTGCCTGGTACTTTTTATTATCTGCTCTAAATGTACTATCTTCCCATAATGACTTCATCTTCATTTGCTCACAATGGGGGAGGTTGGGGAAGGGGAATGTGGAGAAGGAAGTTAGAGTGGTTTGGACTAAACTTTTGGTTTCATTGAGTTAGGGAACTCCTTCTAACAAAGCAAATCAATAGCAGCCCTGCACCTTCTAGTCTGAGGGAGTTGCAGAGCACTGAGAGATGGAATGATTTTCCTTGGGTTACATAACTAATATGTGATAGAATCTTGACTTGAACCCAGGGCTGTACTTTGTAATACACCATAAATTCCCTGTGACTGGGAATTTCACCTTTCAATGCCAATAAATGTTTATTAAGCCTCAATTATGTGCAAGGCATTATGCTACTCTCTGGAGACAGAAAAGTAGAGATGAATGACCCTTGGTACACTTTCCATCTACCTCTCAGGGTTGCAGGGAGTAACTCTGAGGGCCTGGCTTGTCTTTTCTCTAACACTATCAGCTCCAAGCACGTTGGCTGTATTCCTCCCATTGTTAAGTGCTAGTCATTAGGAGCCCGGTTCCATTTACTCTCAATGTCAATTAGCTCTTACAAAAGGATAATGATTTCAAAAATGTAAGCATGTTATTCACCCTTAACATCTCAACGTCATACTTTCTCCTGTAACACAATGGACCTCACAGAATAGGCTTAAAATTTAGGTCAGTTCCTAGCTAGCCTTGGTCCCACCAAGTTCATGTCCAGATGCAACATCTTTCAAATTAGTGCTCACCGCAGCGTCCATTGGCTTGGGTACAGAAGGTCACTCCCAAAAGCTTCTTATTGCTCCTTAGGGCATAAATTCTGGCTGGCTGTAAAACCCAGTTTGAATTCCAGCTTCTAGATTTCTGAGGCTCACTCTTCTGACCTTTTGAAACTCACAGGGTTGGAGATTCATATAGTTTACGTTCAGGGGAAAACTAGTACCTCCAGTAGGAGGGTTGCTGAGCCCTAATCTAGTCAACAAGCTTGTATGCCGGCCTACAAAAAGGAGTGAATGACAATGCAATTAGCACTTGCAGGAAAATGCCACGCCACCAACATCAGTGCCTATGCTTCCATGATGACGAACCTTGATGAGGTCAAAGAAAAATTTTATAAAGACCTGGAAACCCTTATCGTCAATGTGCCAAAAAAGGACAAACTTATAATTCTGGGTGACTTTAATGCTAGAGTAGTCTCAGACTACCAGACATGGCAGGGAGTCCTTTGGAGGACTGGAGTTGGAAACAGTGACAGCAATGGTCACTTACTACTGAAGACTTGTGAATCTCATGACCTTCTCATTATCAACACTCTCTTCCATTTACCTAAACACAATAACACTTCATGGATGTGCCCTCACCGCAAACATTGGCAGCTAATAGGCTATGTGGTTGGAAGGAGAAGAAACAGACAGAATGTGAGAGTGACAAAGGCAATGTGGCACAGAGTGAGGGACTGATCATAGACCGATCCTCTAATATATAATCTAATATATAAATATTAGCATTCGACAAAAGCAGTGATCCCAAGGCAAAATGACTATCAGAAGAATTAATGTCAATAGGTTAGAGCACTTCTCTGAGTATGAACAGTTTGTTGCTATCTTAGAGAGAAAGTTGAGCCAATACACAGAATATTTGCAAACATCATTGCAAATATTGATAAAAATGGTGGAGAAATTCAGAAAAAATACAAACTTCACAGGGTTTCCCAGCAGGATAGTTCATCCATCTCTAAGAAGGCAGCATTTAATTCCCTCAAAAGTAAAGTACAAATGAGGAGCAGAGAAATGCAGGACCCTTAGCTCAGTGAGAAGACAGATGAAATTCAGTTTTATGCTGATGACAACAATCCAAAGTGTTTTGATGATACCCTGAAGGCTATTTACAGGTCAAAGATATATGGTGCATCACAACTACTCAGTGCTAATGGAGCCACATTGGTTAGTGATAAGAACATTAATTCTTTGCTGCTTGTGCCAATTTTGGCCTAAAAATTAATACCAAGAAAATACAAGCGCTCCATCAGCCAGCACCACACCATCCAAATATTGAACTATCAGTTACAGAAAATGGAGAAATGCTGAATGCTGTGGATAATTTCACTTACCTTGGCAGTATACTTTCCAGGAATGTACACACTGATAATGAGGATGATGCACACAGTGTCAGAGCTAGCTCAGTATCTGGAAGACTCTGAAGGAAAGTGTGGAAAAGAAGAGGTATTAGACTGACTACCAAACGGAAGGTCTACAGAGTTGTTGTGCTGACCTCATTGTCGTATGCCTGTGAAACCTGGACAGTATATACCAGCACCATGCCAGGAAATCATCACTTCCATTTAAATTATCTTTGGAAGATTCTGAAGTTCACCTAGCAGGATAAGATATCAGACACTGAGGTCCTCTCTTGAACTAAACTGCCAAGCATTCAAAAACTTGACTACAGAGAGTGCAACTATGATGGACTGGCTACATTGTTCAAATACTAAACACACACTTGCCAAAAAGACTCGTTTATGGAGAACTCACATAGGACAAGCACTCACATGGTAGTCAGAAGAAGCAATACAAGGACACTCTCAAGGTCTGTCTTAAGAATTTTGGATTATGATCTGAAAAGGATGCATTGACTGCCTCTGCCTTTCTGCACTGGATTGTGAGGTTTTTATATCCTGGTACATGGTCAATTTTTGTATATATACCATGTACCACTGAGAAAAAGGTATATTCCTTTCTAACTCCATTCAGTTTTCTCTAGAGATCTATCATATCTACCTCATCCAGAGTTCTATAGGTTAGGTATTCAAGACACAGCAGTCAATGAATAGAGCAGTCTACCATTTGATAAACCCAAGGACCCCAGCTTCTGAGATAAGAACTCACTGTTTGACAAAAACTGCTGGGAAAACTGGATAATACTATGGCAGAAACTGGGCATAGACAAATGCCTGACATTGTATACAAGAATAAAGCCCAAATGGATACATGGTCTAGGTATAAAAACTGATACTATAAACAAGTTATGGAAGCAAGGAATAGTGTATTTGTCAGATTTATGGAGAATGGAGAAATTTTTGACCAAACAAGAGATAGGGAACATTATGAAGTGCAAAAAAGATAATTTTGATTATGTTAAATTGAAAAGTTTTTGCACAAACAAACCCAATGCAACCAAGATTAGGAGGGAAACAGAGAACTGGGAAAGAATTTTTGCAACTAGTATCTGAGATAAAGGCCTCATTTCTAAAATATACTGAGAACTGAGTCAAATTTACAAGAGTACAAATCATTTCCCAATTGATACATGGTCAAAGGATATTTCAGAGTAAGAAATTAGAACTATCTATAGTCATATGAAAAAATGCTCTAAATAACTATTGATTAAAGAAATGTAAATCAAAACAACTCTGAGGTACCACATCACACCTATCAAATTGGTTAACATGACAAAACAGGAAGATGATAAATGTTGGAGAAGAAGTGGGAGAGATGGAACACATTCATTGTTGGTGGAGCTGTGAGCTGATTCAACCATTCTGGAGAGCAATTTGGAACTATGCCCAAAGGGCTACAAAAATGTGCTTACCCTTTGACCCAGCAATGTTGCTTCTAGGACAATATCCCAAAGAGATTATAAAAATGGGAAAAGGTCCCACATGTACAAAACTATTTATAGCAGCTCTGTTTGTGGTGGCCAAGAAATGGAAATTGAGGGGATGCCCATCAACTGGGGAATGGCTGAACAAGTTGTGGTATGTGAATGTAATGGAATACAATTGTGCTATAAGAAATGATGAATAGGAGGACTTTAGAGAGACCTGGAAGGACTTCTATGATCTGATGCTCAGTGAAAGGAGCAGAACCAGGAGAACATGGTACACAGGAACAGTCACAGTGTGCGAGGACTGTTTCTGGTAGACCTAGCCCTTCACAGCAATGCTGTGAACATTCCCAAAGGACTCTTGAGGAAAAATGCCATCCACATACAGAGAAAGAACTACGGAATCAGAACATAGAATGAAGCAAAATGTTTTCTCTTGTATTATATTTTGTTCTGGCTTGTTTTTTTCTCATGGTTTCTCCCATTCATTTTAATTCTTCTGTGCAACATGACCAATGTGAAAATGTGATTAATGAGAATGTATGTGTAGAACCCATATA
Source organism: Notamacropus eugenii (assembly GCF_028372415.1). Lineage (NCBI taxonomy): Eukaryota > Metazoa > Chordata > Mammalia > Diprotodontia > Macropodidae > Notamacropus > Notamacropus eugenii. The sequence continues at coordinate 416,948,562 of NC_092875.1, read as the reverse complement.
AAATTGCATGCCATCTCAGGGAGGGAGGTGAGAGGGAGGGGGAGAAAATCTAAGACTTATGGAAGTGACTGCAGAAAACTGAAAACAAATAAATTAATTTTTTAAAAAAGAATTTTGGAATTGATTGTGTGTCATAAGATGCTGGCACAGGACCACCCAGCATGGCATGCCCTCGTCAGAGAAGGTGCAGTGCTCTGTGAGCAAAGCAAAAGTAAAGTAGGTCAAAAGAAATGTGAGATGCACAAATTTAGAGAATCCGCCCCAAATATTCACATGTACTATTTGTGCCCAACCTGTAGTAAAGCATTCTGAGCTCCTATTGGTTTGATCAGCCACAGACTCACTGTAACTTGCTTCTACATAATGACATCATTTTGGTTTTCTTCAAGAATGAAGGACAACAACCAGCCAACCACCTAAAACATAAAGGAACAGATACAGAGGCTGAGGTCTGAGGCTCATTTCTCAGAGCCAAAGTGGCCTCAGTGGGGAAAAGGCCCCAAGGTTTATTCGCCCCATAGCACTGTCTCTCTCCTCAAAAGGGACTGAGGCAAGAAAGGTCTGATAGAAGTCCATTAAGGCCTTTGGATGTCTTAGTCAATCAAATGTGGGTGCCACATCAAAGAGCCTGCAATTCACCACATAGCTAGCCGATCAGAATCACTTACCAAATGTCTATGTATACTTTATATCCCCCATAAAGAACTCTAACATGTCACAGCTCTAAGGGAAGTGAGCTTCTCAGCTTCTCCAAGTGGGGAAGTTGCATCAGTCAGCTGAGCTGAAGCACTCTGTGCATGCACCAACCCCCATTTCATAAAGATGAAAATGAAAATAGTCCCTGTTCACAAGAGACTTATATTCTACTAGAAGTAATAGCATGTACACAAAGATAGGATATACAAAAATCAACACAAAATTATTTTTTTTTGGTAAGGAAGATGTTGCTAACAATTGAGAGGGTTAAGAAAATCTTCACATAGGACAGATTCTCAGCCTTTTTTGTCCCTATGAGCCTTCCCATACCCTCATTCAATATGAAAGGAAATAAACTTAAATAAAAATACTAGAGCTCCTGCATATGTATGCACACAGAATTAAAATAAATAGTGTAGTTACATTCAGCAGGATAATATGGTTATCAAATATCTCCCATGCTCCTTTGGCAAGTTCACAGTCTGAGTCAGGAACCCCTAAACTGGCACCTGAATGAGCTTTGGTCACCAATCTTGTGGCACTCCACTAAATTTTTAAAAAGCAAAGCCTGCAAATCTCCATTTCTTAGGGGAATGATATATCATAAAATTAGCTATAGAAGATTTTTTGTAATGAATCCATGATTTCGTTGTTGAGTCATCTCTTCATTACTTCAGATTTCTAACCCTCCATGCCTTCTCATGCTTTGTGGTTCTTGTCTCTGCTTTCCAATAAGTCTTGATCATAGGACACAGAGCCTTAGAAATCATCTAATTCAACTCCCACATGTTTTAGAGGAGGAAATTAAGTCCCAGAAATATTCAATGAATTGAGGCAAAGTCACATAGAGAACATGGTCAACCGACTGAAAGTTTTTTAGTAACTTGGAGGTCACAGTGTAGAACACAGGCTTATTTATGTGTCTCTTGTTCTCCATCTCTACATTGCAAATATCTATGCAAGATAATCAGTGAGTCATTTTTTTCCCTATTTGTGGAAGGACAGATTCAAATTTTATAGACGCTTCTTCAGTGTTATCAAAAAAAAGCATCTGTCCTTTGGACATATGAGTCAGACTCTTTCGGTAGTTAGCAAAAGCTATCCTATGTGGCAGAGCAGCTCATGAGAAGTGACCTAAGAGCCTTTTGGTGCAATGACTCCTCAAAGTCCATTCCAATTCCCTGTGAATATATTGTTATCCTGCTCATGGGCAGCTTGGACTGAATTAATAAATGAGTATGCAACAGTAGCACTTATTGTAATAGCAAAGAATTAAAAATAAAGTAGATGCTGATCAATTATGCAAAGGTTAAAGAAATTATGGTAAATGAATGTAATGGAATGTTATTATGCTATAAGAAATTATGTATATGATGAATATAGAGGAGCATAGGAAGACATGTTAACTGATGAAAAGTGAAATAAACAAAACCAAATTTAAATATACACAACCACCACAATGTAAATGGAAAGCATAACAATTAAACAAAATCAATAGTATTTCTATGTAATAATAACAAAACTCAAGGGGCAGTGATGGGAAGAGAAATTCCATTTAAAATAACTACCAAATGCATAAAATATTTAGAGACTCAATCTACTAAAGAGTTCATTAGAAAATATTCCTTAAACTGTGCCCAAGGGCTATAAACTGTGCACATCCATTGATCAGGAGCAGCCAGGTGGTGCAGTGGATAGATCACCAATACAGGAGTCAGCAGGACCTGAGTTCAAATCTCACCTCAGACACTTGACACTCACTAGCTATGTGACCTTGGGCAAGTCACTTAACCCAAACTGTCTCATCCTGGGTGATCTCCAGTCATCCTGATGAATATCTGGTCACTGGATTCAGATGGATCTGGAGGAGAAGTGAGGCTGGTGACCTTGCACAGCCCTTCCTCCCTCAAAACAAAGTCAAGTGCAAGTCATGTCACCATTTCTCTGATGGCGTGGTCTTCTTTGGTAATGAAGGACGAACTCACTCATTGATCAAGAAACACCACTTCTATGTCTATAGCTCAAAAAAATCATAAAAAAGAGAAAAGGACTCACATGTACAAAAAGATTTATAGCAGCTGTTTTGGTGGTGGCAAAAAAAATTGAAAATTGAGCGGATGCCCATCAATTGGGGAATGGTTGAACAAGTTGTGGTATATGAATGTAATGGAATACATTAAAAAATGATGAGACAGGGGGGCGGAGCCAAGATGGCATAGTAGAAAGATGCACATACACATAGCTCCGAACCCACAACCCACAGAACGGCTAGAGGGGACCAACTCACGGTGAATTCTGCACCCAGAGGCCACGGAATATTGGAGCGAGGGAGATTTCTGTTCTGGAGAGACCTGCAAACCTCTCACGGGGGGTCCTTCGCGCTGCGGACTGGGCACCGGGACTGGGAGCAGAGGGCAGCCCTGCAGCAGCCGCGACACCGTGAGGAAAAAATCTGAGTGGGCTACGGGGACGGGATCTCCAGCGGCGGCACAAGCCCCTCCACCCACAGGTGACGGGGGTCGGTGAGAGAGTCTCTTTGGCAGGTGGAGAGGGGAGTGGGGTGCCCCCATGGCTCAGGTGCCCCCGGGAGATAGAAGCTGAGAGGCGGCTGCAGACAGGGACTCCCCAAGCTGGTGGGAGCCTGGATCCATTGTGGAAGGTCTGTACATAAACCCCCTGAGGGAACTGAGCCTGAGAGGCGGCCCTGCCCTGACCTGACCACCTGAACTTAATTCTCACACTGAATAGCAGCCCTGCCCCCGCCAAAAGCCCTAAGGCAGGAAGCAGCATTTGAATCTCAGTCCCCAAACGCTGGCTGGGAGGACCAGGAGGCGAGGTGGGTGTGAGGAGAATATTCAGAGGTCAAGTCACTGGCTGGGTAGAATGCCCAGAAAAGGGAAAAGAAATAAAACTATTGAAAGCTACTTTCTTGGAGAACAGACATTTCCTCCCTTCCTTCCTGATGAGGAAGAACAATGCTTACCATCAGACAAAGACACAGAAATCAAGGATTCTGTGTCCCAGCCCACCCAATGGGCTCAGGCCATGGAAGAGCTCAAAAAGAATTTTGAAAATCAAGTTAGAGAGGTGGAGGAAAAACTGGGAAGAGAAATGAGAGGGATGAAAGAGAAGCATGAAAAGCAGATCAGCTCCCTGCTAAAGGAGAACCAAAAAAATGTTGAAGAAATTAACACCTTGAAAACTAGCCTAACTCAATTGGCAAAAGAGGTTCAAAAAGCCAATGAGGAGAAGAATGCTTTCAAAAGCAGAATTAGCCAAATGGAAAAGGAGATTCAAAAGGTCACTGAAGAAAATAGTTCTTTCAAAACTAGAATGGCACAGATGGACGCTAAGGACTTTATGAGAAAGACAGATATCACAGAACATAGCGAGAAGATTGGAAAAATGGAAGATAATGTGAAATATCTTATTGGAAAAACCACTGACCTGGAAAATAGATTCAGGAGAGACAATGTAAAAATTCTGGGACTACCTGAAAACCATGATCAAAAAAAGAGCCTAGACATCATCTTTCATGAAATTATCAAGGAAAACTGCCCTGAGATTCTAGAAACAGAGGGCAAAATAACTATTCAAGGAACCACAGATCACCACCTGAAAGAGATCCAAAAAGAGAAACTCCTAGGAACATTGTGGCCAAATTCCAGAGTTCCCTAGTCAAGGAGAAAATATTGCAAGCAGCTAGAAAGAAACAATTCAAGTATTGTGGAAATACAATCAGGATAACACAAGATCTAGCAGCTTCTACATTAAGGGATCAAAGGGCGTGGAATAGGATATTCCAGAAGTCAAAGGAACTAGGACTAAAACCAAGAATCACCTACCCAGCAAAACTGAGTATAATACTTCAGGGGAAAAAATGGTCTTTCAATGAAATAGAGGACTCTCAAGCATTCTTGATGAAAAGACCAGAGCTGAAAAGAAAATTTGACTTTCAAACACAAGAATCAAGAGAAGCATGAAAAGGTAAACAGAAAAGAGAAATCGTAAGGGACTTACTAAAGTTGAACATTTCTACATGGAAAGACAATATTTGTAACTCTTGAAACTTTTCAGTATCTGGGTAGTTGGTGGGATTACACACACACACGCGCGCGCGCACATGCACACACACACAGACAGAGAGCACAGAGTGAATTGAATAGGATGGGATCATATCTTAAAAAATGAAATTAAGGGGTGAGAGAGAAATATATTGGGAGGAGAAAGGGAGAAATGGAATGGGGCAAATTATCTCTCATAAAAGAGGCAAGCAAAAGACTTTTTAGTGGAGGGAAAAAGAGAGGAGGTAAGAGAAAAACATGAAGTTTACTCTCATCACATTCCACTAAAGGAAGGAATAAAATGCACACTCATTTTGGTATGAAAACCTATCTTACAATACAGGAAAGTGGGGGAGAAGGGCATAAGCAGGGTGGGGGGGATGAAGGAAAGGAGGGCAATAGGAGGAGGGAGCAATTTGAACTCAACACTCTTGGGGAGGGACAGGATCAAAAAAGAGAATAGAAGCAATGGGGGGCAGGATAGGATGGAGGGAAATATAGTTAGTCTTACACAACATGACTATTATGGAAGTCATTTGCAAAAGTACACAGATATGGCCTATATTGAATTGTTTGCCTTCTAAAGGGAATGGGTGGGGAGGGAGTGATGAAGAGAAGCTGGAACTCAAAGTTTTAGGAACAACTGTTGAGTACTGTTCTTGCTACTAGGAAATAACAAATACAGGTAATGGGGTATAGAAAGTTATCTGGCCCTACAGGACAAAAGAGAAGATGGGGACAAGGGAAAAGAGGGATGATAGAAGAGAGGGCAGAATGGTGATAGAGGCAATTAGAATGCTCGGTGTTTTGGGGGGGAGGGGACAAATGGGGAGAAAATTTGGAACCCAAAATTTTGTGAAAATGAATGTTAAAAGTTAAATAAATAAATTTTTTAAAAAGAAGAAAAAAAAAGAATTGAGCAAAAGGGTGACACGAGAAGACCTATACATAAAGGGGTTAAATCTAGAAGCAGCATGAAAGATGGTTTAGGGTGAGGAAAGAGGGGAGGTTAGGTATCTAAGTGGCACAGTTGGTTGGTTGTTGTCCTTTGTTCTCAAAGAGGACCAAAATGACATTACTAAGCCAGAGTCAATTTTCAGTGTGTCCTACTGTAACTAATCAGACCAATACAAGCTCAGAATGCTCTGCTCAAGTCAGGCACAAATAGTCTGTGTGAACGTTTGGGGTGGATACTCTAAATTTGAGCATCCTGCATTTCCTTCAAGCTGTTTCAATTCTGCTTTTCTCATAGAGCACATAGCACCTTCTCTGATGTGGACATGCCATGCTGAGAGGTCCTATGCCAGTGTCTCCTATGTCACACAATCAATTTCCAAGTTCTCAAGCAAGACTTTGAGAGTGTCTTTGTATTGCTTCTTCTGCCTGCCATGTGAACACCTGTCCCATGTGAGTTCTCCATAAAACAGTCTTTTTGGCAGTTTAGTTCCAGTAAGGACCTCAGTGTCTAGTACCTCATCCTGCCAGGTGATCTTTAGAATCTTCCTAAGACAATTCAAATGGAAGTGATTCAGTTTCTTGGCATGGTGCTGGTAGACTGTCCATGTTTCATATGCATACAACAATGAAGTCAGCACTACAGCTCTGTAGACCTTCAGTTTGCTAGTCAGTCTTCTCTTCCATACTTTCCTTCAGAGCTCTGGCAATGCATGTTTCAGTCTCATTGGCAATGTGTACATTCCTGAAAAGCATACTACCAAGATAAGTGAACTTATCCAAAACATTCAAAACTTCTCCATTTGCTGTAACCAATGGTTCCACATATGGATGGTGTGGTGGTAGCTGATGGAGCACCTGTGTTTTCTTAGGGTTAATTGTTAGGCCAAAATTAGCACAAACAGAAGAGAATTGATTCATACTTTGTTGTATTGCAGCTTCAGAGGCTGCATTGAGTGCACAATTATCTGCAAATAGAAAATCATACACCAACACTCCCTCTGCTTTGGTTTTGGCTTGTAGCCTTTTCAAATTGAAGAATTTACCATCAGTGGGGTAGCTAACCTTGATGCCATGTTCATCCTCATTGAAAGCATTTGACAACATGGCTGAAAACACCATACTAAAAAGCATGGGAGAAAGTACACAGCCTTGTTTCACTTCATTGGTTACTGGGAAGGCACAAGAGCATTGCCCATTATGTAGAACCTAGGCCAGCATGCCATCATGAACCCTGAAACCTATTTATGGACCAAAAAGCTATGATGCATCTCAACTACTCAGTACTGATGGAGCTACATTGATTAGTGTTAAGGATATGATCCTAGAGAGATGGGCTGAACACTTCCATAGTGTTCTCAACAGACCATCATCAATCAATGCTGGGGACATTGACCATTTACCTCAGGTTGAAGTCAATCCCTACTTAACTGAAGCTCCAACTGAAGAAGAGGTTTTCAATGCCATTAGACTCCTTTCATGTGGCAAATCACCTGGTGCTGACTCTAGTTCAGCTGAGATTTACCAAGTAGGGGGACCATTGCTCATACAAAAGCTGACTGAACTTTTCCAGGTTATATGACAAGAGCAGGTTATTCCCCAGGAGTTCAAGGATGACCCAAGATACCTCATCTCCATAAAGGTAAAGTAAATAGATTGTCCTATGACAATCATGGGGGCAAAGGGGGGTCTCTCTATTAGTCATTGTTGGCAAGATTCTAGATCCTTCACCTTGAAGATGGTCATCTACCTGAAAGCCAGTGTGGCTTCCGAAAGGAAAGTCCAGGGAACAGTTGATATGGTGTTTGTTGCCCGACAACTCCAGGAGAAATGCCAGAAGCAGAACAGAGGTCTGTACACAACATTTGTAGATCTGACCAAGGGCTTTGATACTGTGAGTCATGAGGGCTTATGGAAAATTATGTCAAAATATGTTTGCCCAGAGAAGTTCTTCAGTATTGTAGGTGGCACAGTAGATAGAGTATTGAGCCTAGAGTCAGAAAGACTCCTCTTCCTGAGTTCAAATCTGGCCTCAAACACTCTCTAGCTTTGTGACTTTAAGCAAGTCACTTAACACCATTTGTCTCAGTTTCCTCATCTGTAAAATGAGCTAAAGAAAAATGCAAACCACTCTAATATCTCTGCCAAGAAAATCCCCAAATGGGGTCATGAAGAGTCTGATTCAATTAAAACAACTGAACAAAAACAACAAAAAAAAGTTGGGAAAACTTATGAGGAGGCTATCATAATAATAATCCAGATGATGAAAGTAAGCGCCTCTATGGTGGCAGTGGAAATGAAGGGACGGAGACGAAAGCAAGAAACACTGCAGAAGCCACAGGGACTTTTTGATTGATTACATAAGAAAAGTAGGGAAAGTCAAGGATCAAAGCTAATGTTGTGTTTTCAAAGATGGAATACTTGATGCCACCAATAGAAATAGCCAAGTCAGAAGGAGGAGCAGGTCTTAGAGGATAGGTTGCAGCTCTGTGTGGATGTATTGAGTTTGACATGGGAACAGGATCATCAGCGGGAGATCATGGGAGCATCCTTTTAAAGCTGGAAAGGACTCTGGAGGTTACATCATCCAGTCACTTCATTTTACAGCTGAGACAAAGAGTTTAAACAACTTGCCCAAACTCACACAAATATTCAGCCGCAAAGCCTTTATATGAATTGCTTTTCTCCCCTAATCCATTGTTACAATGGCAATGGTTTGATTATGCATTAGTCTAACACATCTTTAGGGCAGACAATTAGTACCACTGTGCTCAGGGGGATGAATGTTTCTCATTGTTCAGATAATGAGTTATTCTCCAGCATCACAAGGCCTGACCAGAGCCCTTCCTGAGAGGCACAGAATTCTATGTATGCAAACTGCCTCATGTGTACTCTGCCAGCTCCCAAACCTGGACTCCTTTAGGTTTGGGTTTTTGAGTCTGCCATCCTTCCCTACATTTAGACTCTGGGTACATCTCTCATTCTTCTAATCAAGTTGAGAAGGTTTTTGACAGAAAATTGATAGAATCAATTTATTGTTGTTGTTCAGTTATTTTAGTTGTGTCTGACTCTTGGTGATCCCATTTGGAGTTATCTTGGTAAAGCTACCAGAGTGGTTATCACTTCTTTCTCCAGCTCATTTTACAGATAAGGAAACTGAGGCCAATAGGATTAAGTGACTTGTCCAGGGTTGTACCACTAAGTGTCTGAGGTCAGATTTCACTCAGGAAGATGAGTCTTCCTGACTCCAACCCTGGCATTCTATCCATTGTGCCATGTAGCTGCCCATAGGATCAATACAAAATCATTAAATAATGACAGTCATTACATAGGAAAATATGAACAATGAGATTGAGACAATGATTTCATTATATAAAGAACTCTCCAGGCATGGAAACTCCCCACCTTCCAAAGCAAGTCTGCCTCTTCTGGTCTTGGAGAATTACCTAGAATACTGAAAGATTAAATGACTTGCCCAGGGTCACACAGTCAATAAGTGTCAAAGCTGGGACTTGACATCTTGGCTCTCTGACACACTCCCTATCCACTATTCCAGGAATTCCCAGTCTTTTTCAGTCCTTCAGCTTTCAAACAACTTTCAGTATACCTGCCAGTATTCATTATTTAGTATGATAGGAAAGAAATCTTAGAGTTAATTCTGCAAATACAGAAAAGAAAACATACTTTGGTTGGGAACCCCTACACTGCCCTCATGCTGCCTCTCACTCATAGTAAGATAAATTATGATGAAGGGAATATGATCACCAGAATTAAGGAACAGAAATATTTTTTCATACTTAGTTGATATAAGCAAGTGGCTTATTGATAACTCACAAACAGATTTTGTCATATAAGAAAGATTCAAGACATATGTACTCTATTATCTTTCTGGATCTCCATTTTGGCCTGGTATGGAGAATTGAAGTTGATTATATAACTGCAACCTAGGCAACAGATCAATTCTGGATGGGCTGTCCATATTAAGAGTTGAGTTGTTTTATATCGAGGTAACAGTCCTCTTACAAATGCATCGTTCTAATGTAAGCAGAACTCTGATACCTTTTAATACACTACTGGTGAATAGTCCAGATAAAACTAAATCAAACTGTAAGTAGAGCCTTCACTCTTGGATACTGATCAATCACTTCAGCTATCTTTAGCTACATTCACTTCCTTCTTCTTGTGAATGAAAAACCTTGTCTAACTGTTAAGAAAACCTAGGCAGACAGAAGTTAAGTGTCTTGCCCAGGCCACACAGCTAGTGTCTAAGGTTGGGTTTGAACTTGGGTCTTCCTAACTCCAGGCATAGTGCTTTATCTACTGCTCCACCTAGCTGCCTCTCTACTTAGGAAAGCATTAGGAATAAATAATACCTCAATGGCTGCTATCATATGACCATCATAGAGTGCCTTACTCATAGTAGGCATCTAAAATTTCTTTTATTTAAATGTTTACTTTTTGAGTGACAGGTAATCTTTTTATGGAGGAGGGGGATTTACATAATATCTATATGTGTCTATATATTATTATTTTAACAGATTTCCCATCAATGTTTTCAGTTCCTAACATGCCTTGAACTGGGAATGGTCTCAACAGCTACCTACAGGACCTGAAAGCTCCAAGAGTCTCAAAGTTTCTGATTTCAGGTATCTATAAAGAAAAATTTCCATCCAAAGAACTATGGAATTGGAAAGCAGAATGAAGCAAAATAATTTCTCTTACGTTATCCTTTATTTTGTTTAGGTTTTTCTCATTGTTTCTCCCATTCATTTTAATTCTTTCATGCAATTTGACTAAGGTGAAAATGTATTTAATATGTAGAATCCACATAAGATTGCATGCCGTCTTAGGGAGGGAAGGGGGGAAATCTAAGACTTATGGAAGCGATTGTAGAAAACTGAAAACAAATGTTTAAAAAGAAAAAGAAAAGAAAAATTTCCTAACAAACAGCTTTCCAAAAGTGGAGTGTGTTGCCTTGGGAGAGAAGGAGCTTCTCCTCAATGGAAGTCATCAAGCAAAGGGTATATGACCACACCATTCATCAGGTATGTTGTCTTGGGAGGTACCTTTTCAGGTAAGAGTTGAAACTTATCTTCACCATCACCAATTATAAGCATTTACTAAGGAAACTGAAGTTGAGGGAAGTCCCTAGGAGTTATAAGGCTGAAATGGTCATGTTTTCAAGGGGAAAAGAGCCTTGTTACCTAGCAGGATTTGTATTGAATGAGCACACACTTCATTTTTTATATATCAGAGGGCAAATACCCAGGGTTAGTCTTAGATAAAACTGGGAAGTCAATGATTTTGGTTGGATTTCAGTGGTGAATACTTTGCAATGGCAAATTTGATCTCTTTTCTGTTTCATGCACCTTCTCAGTAGTAAATCCCCAGTCACATCACACTGAGTCCATCATTCAGAAAGCAAGAACCTCCATCATTATAGTCAAAGACATCTCAGGGTACCCACAAAATTCAGGAAGACAAATTATATGCAGGTAATCTAGTTTTATAGTCTAAGCTTGTCCAACTTGTTAAGTCTCAAAAGTTTTGTCAATTCTGAACATTCTTTTCAACATAGTGGACACTGGGAATGTGTTTATTATTATTGATGGCAATGTAGTAATCATCTATATCAGAGAAACCTGGGAAGACTTGTAAGAACTTGTAGAGAGTGATGTGACCAGAATAAAAGAACAGTTTATACAACAGCATTATAAAGACAAACAACTTGGAAGACTTAAGACCTTTGGTCAATGCAATGGCCAGATTGCAAAATACTGCTACCCACCTCTTGACAGAGAAGTGATGGACCCAGGATGGAGAATAAGATGTACATTTGGGGGTATAGACGATGTAGGTGTTTGTCTTGCTTGACCACACATTATGGTTTTTCGTTCTTTTCTCCACTGAAACAGGTGGAAGGGAAAGATGATAAATTTCTATTTATTGAAAAATAAATAAAATTTTAGAAGCAATCCTTATGGAAAAATGAATCCTATCTACAAGTAGTCATCCAGCCTTTGTTTGAAAACTTCCAATGAAAAGAAGCTCTCCCTTCCTCCCAATACATCCCATTCCAATTCAGGATAACTCCAAATATTGGGAAATTTTTTCTTTCATATATCTAAAAATCTACATTTCTTCAACTTGGTACCCGCTGCATCCTAGTTCTGCCCTCTGAGACAAAGCACAACAAGTCTAGTCCCCCTTTCACATGATCGTCCTTCAAATAACTGAAGATAGCAATTACGCTCTTCCTAAATCTTCTCTTCTCTAGATAAAAATATCCTCACGTCCTTCAGTTGATCCTACCATGGCATAGTTTCTAGTCCCCTAACCATCTCGGCCACCCTCTGGATGTTCCTCAATGTGTCTTTTCTTAAATATGGATATTCTGCATTTGTCCTGAGTAGGGTAGAGTACGATTGGATTGTTGTTGTCTATTTGTTTCAGTCATGTCCAACTTTTCATGCCTTCACTTGGGGTTTTGTGGGCAAAGATACTGTATTGGTTTGCCATTTCCTTCTCCAGCTCATTTTACAGATGAGGAAACTGAGGCAAACAGCTAGGAAGCGTCTGAGGCTGTATTTGAACTCAGATCCTCCTGACTCAAGGCCTGATACTCTATCCACTGCATCACCTAGCTGCCCCATAATGATATTACCACCTCTCTGACTGTGAACCTCTATTAATTCCTAGTTTATCCTGCCATCCTCTAAGGTCCCCAAATGTTTTTGAGTGAATTGCTGTCTATCCACACTTTCTCTCTCCAACTGTTCCACTTTAATCCAAGTGTAAGTCTTTATATTTATGTCTCAGGTGCCATCAATGTAGCCTATCATTCTGGTCTTTTGAGATTATTTTTAGATCCTTAATTGGTTATTTAGTATGTAATATTTACCTCCAAGTTCATATCAGCTCTAAATATGATAAGCATGATTTCATCAAGTCACTGATTATAATGACTTAGCTAAGGATGAGAACACAAAGGACTTTGTCACTAGTTACTAGTCTGTCTCCTTATCCCACTAGAGTCCTTCCTCCATGCAATTATCAAAGCGATCTTCCTAAATCAAAGATCTGATCATATCACATCCCCTCCCCAATCAATAAATTACCCCTGAGGTCAAATATAAAATCCTCTCTATGACATTCAAAACCTTTAGTAACCTGGATTCTTCCTATCTTTTGAGGTTTGAGATCCAGCGGCTTCTTTGTTGTTCCTTGAGCACTCCATCTCCCAACTCGATGAATTTTTTCTGGCTGTCTCCCATCCCTGAAATCCTCTCTCTCCCAGTCTCTGACTCTTGGCCTCCTTCAAGATTCAGTAAAAAACCCCATCTTCTGCAAGAAGTCTTTCCCAGGCTTGATTAATCTTAGAGCCCTCTCTCTGTGATTATCTCTAGTTTATCCTAATTATATCTTGTTTGTATATAGCTATTTGCATGTTGTTTCTCCCATTAAACTGAGTTCCTTGATAATGGAGACTTTTTTTTTAATGCTGGGTTTCTTTGTATCCTCAGTGCCAATGTTAAGCATGAGTAGCAGCTGCTTAAAACAGCTAATTGACTTGACTTTATTAAATAAATTGCATGATAATGATAGTGACTAGCATTTACATCATACTTTGAAATTTGAAAGGCACTTTACCTGTAGTATCTCATTAAGGACAGATCCTTGGAACACTCCATTAGAAAGCTCCTTCCCTACTGATGCTAACTTATTACTATTCTTGATTGTGGTTTTTTCAACCAGTTAGTTCCAAATCCATCTAACTATGCCATCAGATAACCCGCATCCTTCCATCTATCAGATATTATGGCTAATGTCTTGCTGAAATCCAGGTATACAAAATCTATGACATTCTGATCTACTCATCAAGAAACCCTGTCAAAATAAAATAAAATATTAATCTGGCATGATCTCTTCTTGGTGAAGCCATGCTGGATTTAATAACCTCCAACCCACACCTATAAAAGGGTCATAGATTTCAAGCTTGAAGGGGTATTAGATGTCATTTTGTCCAACCCCCTCATTCTACATGTGAAGAAACTGGGGTCTGGAGAAGTTAAGTGACTTCCCCAAGGTGACACAGGTAGTGACAGAACTCCTGGGCCCTGAGCCCAGAACTTTTAGCTTCACTTGCAGCACTCTTTGCTCTACATCAAGTATGTAAATTGGTCTTACTCTATTATAGCTATAGCCATAAACAAACCATGAAATGGATCAGGAGATTGAAAATATCTCCCCAATAATAAAGAGTATTTAGTACCAGCATAACTCCTATTCACAGAAACTCTGGACATTCCTCTACATTTTACTTCCTAAAATGTCAGAAGATGAGAACAGAGACTATCACCAAATATCATAGACAGGCATTTGCCAGCAAATACAAGTAGAAACTTGGGATAATCCCAGTCAGAGGAGTTCACACTCCAGAGATGAACCAATGCCAGCTTCCTTTACTCTCATTTTAGCTGTGGCCCAGTCTTGGAACTTTATATATACCCTGGTGCCAAAAGCCTGGTCTTTGGAAGCAAAACAGAAATCAAACAGTCATAGCAGGGTCCCTATTGAAGCAGAATAGCTTCAGAAATTGGTTCTGAAAGCTAAGCTCTGTAATTTAGGGTTTGTTCTTGTGGATGCTCTTTAGAAAGGAGCTTATGAATGAGGTTAGTGTTTCAAGAGCAACTTTCAAAGGTTGCCAAATGAGAGTAATTAATAGCCCTCTATTTCTCAGGGACCCAGCTATCTACGGTAATGTTGCCACACAAACCTTGGCTCTTCTTTAGATAATGTGCTTGTCTTAAAAACTCGATTTTGGGGGGAGATGTTTCTTTAGAATTATTCCTATTCATTCCTTCTGAAATTAATAGGGAATTTCCACTTCAGAAAGTAAGAAAAAATTTCAAGTTTGAATTCATATGCCAGGTTGGGGGAAGAATGGAGGAGGTGCAGGGTGTAGAACAAAGTACAGGACTTGGAGTCCTGAAAATCCGGGTGCAAATCTTCCCTCATTTTGCTTAATAGCTGGATAACCCTGGCCAACTCCCTCACTCTCTCTGAATTCCAGTTTCTTCATATGTGTACATAAATGTGCATGCATATATGTATATATGATGGGGATAATCATGTTGGCTACTCACAGGAGTCTTGTGAGGGTCCAATGAAAAGCTATATAAAAATGCTTTGCCAACCATAAAGTCAGCTATTTTACTGTTGTTAGTATTACTTTTTCTTCACATTTATTAACTAGATGTTCATAGTGGATAAGTCTATCCTAACCAAAAATCCTTCTGTAAGAGAAGTTGCCCCCCAATCAGCTCATTCCCCCTACTCATCAGGAATAATCACAGGATGAAGGTATTAATGTGTTAACAGAATGTTAATACTCTGTATCCCTTGATGAAATGTGAATACCTTTCTCTGCTTTCAATCAATCAATCAAAAAACATTTAAGTGTATAATAGGTACCAGGCACTGTGCCAAGTGCTAGTGACTCAAAAAAGGCAAATGATAGTTTCTGCCCTCAAGGAACTTACAATCTAATGGGGGGAGGGGGTGCACAAACAAATATGTACAAAGCAAGCTATATAAAGGAAAAATAAGAAATAATTAACAGAGAGAAGTCATTGGAATTAAGAGGGGTTGGGAAAGGCTTCCTGTAGAAAGTAGGATTTTATTTAAAGGAAACCTGGAAGGTCAGTAGTCCAAGCACAGAGAGGAGAGGATTCCAGGAATGGGGAACAATCAGAGAAAATGCTAAGAGCTGTTTGTAGAACAGCCAGAAGGTCAGTGTCAATGGAGAGAGACAGAGACAGAGAGACAGAGAGAGAGACAGAAAGAGAGACAGAGAGAGACAGAGACAGAAAGGGGGGGAAAGGAGGGAGGGAGGGAAGGAGAGAGGAAAAGATGGAGACGGAGGGAGGGAGGGGGGAAAGATGGAGAGAGAGAGAAGGAGAGAGGGAGGGAGAGGGAGAGAGAAAGGGAGAAAGAGTGTTAGGGAGTAAGGTATAAGAAGACTGGAAAAGCAGAGGGGGCTAGGTTATGAAAGGTTTTGAATGCCAAACAAAGCATTTTGCATTTGTTCCCGGAGGCAATAGGAAGCCACTGGAGTTTATTTAGTGGGGTGGGGGGACATATTCAGATTTGAAAGAGGCAATGAAATTGCCAGGAAAAAATTGGCCATGCCCCTTGAGGGCTCTTATCATTAGCTCTGCAGTCCAGTTCAGACAAGAGTCTGTAATAAAGGAAGAATCTGGACCCTGAGAGGGAAGCATTCTTGAAAGGGAGGAATGAGTATTTCTCCATCCCCACTACCACCATGGCAAAGCTAATTGACCAGTAAGAGATCCTGCATCCATCAGGGAGCAGATACACATTCTCCAAACACATCCACAGAGAGTTAAGGCCCAAGCAGCTTCAAGGAATGGAAATCCCAGTCACAAAGAAGAAACCAGTTATGGACTCAAGAAGAAGCTATTTCTGTCAATCAAGAGTTGAGCTGTGGAGAGGAACAGACCTTTGGCAGCCCAGATAATCAATCTAGCAAAGATGCCCTTTTTGGAGCGAAGCAAAGAGAGGACTCCGTGAACAGAGAAAGGATTGGATTATTGGAGACTTCACTTGCCTGGACTCCTTATGTCCTCTCCATAGGTATCATCATCATTACACTCTCAGTTTGTATTGATTTTTCCCATGAATACGTTCTATATTTGTTGGAGGGGGTACGGTACCCTAGTTTTGTGGGTCAGTATTTTATGTTTTTTACCTAATGCCATCTTAGTAAATAAATGCCTTTGCTTTGAGCTAATTGTGTCTACTCACTAGCTGTTAAAGGGAAGCTCACTGGTCAGGGCTTATGAACTATAGTTTCATAGAGAAAACTCAAAGGGTACCATTTGGAGAATCCATTCACCAATATGAATTCAAGGACAGTAGCCCAGAGTGAGTCCTACACTTTCCCCTTCATTTTGATTTTATATAATGAAATGTTTCCTAGTTCTTCCCTGTTCTCCTATTGGGTAATTAGAAAATCAAACAAGATAATGTATATAACAGTGCTTTGCAAACCTTAAAGACTATATGAAGTCAGATATTATTGATATTGATTTAGAACACAGGGCATCTAGTTGCTCTGCACACTGTCACTAAAGAGAGTCAGTGAACAGAGACATAAACAAGCCTGCAGGTTGAATGGAGCCCTTAATTTGAAAAAATAAAATAATATCTACAACAAAGGATAAATCAAGTGGCCCATGACATCTGTAGTCACTCGGTTTTCCTCAGCAGTTTTTTACATTTAATATTTTTATTCCTACCTGCTTTCAAAAGATATTTAAGGCAAAGATGTGCTGAAAAAATGTTTAATAATGTACTCTATGAAAAAAATACTTACATAATACATTTAAATTTAATCTGTATTATTGTTTTCTCGATCACTTTCTTAAGTCTAGACAATCAACAAGACAGTAAAACAAGCCGAGATTTATTGCTCACACTGAAAATTTAACTAGTTATCTTCTCTCAAGAGCCAGTTGGAGCACACATCCTGATTTGAGGTGACAAAAGCAAAAAGGTTTTGCAAAAAAAAACCCCCAAAACCCTGATTAATAGCCTACATGCTTCACAAGCCCCTTGTGTGGTTTTTCGCAGAAAAAAAAGAACAGGGGCAGGTGAGGTACTGACATCCCAAGTTGTTATCAGTGTACGTGGTACATGGTATACAACTGATAGAAGTGTTGACTGCTGATGGGCTACTTTCTGCCTTCCCCTTTGAACTTGGTCAGGCAATGAATACACCCTACAATGAGGATGTAGATACAAAGGAGGATCTTTGAAGTTCCAGAGTTCAGCTCATGAAAATTGCATACTTCCTGTTTTGTAAACTCATCCAGATGTGAAAATCACCAAGGACAGGAAGGTTTGGCCTCAAAGGTCCAGCACTCATTCTGAAAGGAGAAGATTTATTATGAAAAAAGGCCAGGATGTTTCTAAGAGTCCATGCCTCTACTAGCAGACTAAAATGGAAGTTTAACAAACAAATTTTCAATTTAATTTCCCATTATTCCCAGAGGGCTGATGATAAATATGCTAGCCATGGTAGAGAGTTGATGGATTCAGGGAGCAGAATCCCACATATAGATACATACACACATTTGTATGTAGCCATTGAAAGAATTTATTTAGCTTGACTATGCATATTTTATTAGCAGAAATTTTTTTCTTTTCTTTTTCTCCCCAATGACTGGGGCAAAGGCGCAAATGAAAGAAAATAGATTTCTGTTCATTTTTTTTAAAATAGAGAGACAGGGGTGGGCATGGGGGGCGGGGGTTGATTCATTCAAATGTGAAATGTTACAAGTGCTTTCAGATAAGTTCACTGTAAAAAATGTTTTTCTTAGATATTTTACTTTGTTACAGAAAACCTCTCATGAAGGGTAAATGTTTAGAATGTAAAAACCAAACACATCAATAAAACTTTTTTAAATGACCATACAACATGACCCCAAAGGACCCTGAGATCATATGTCCTGTGACCTGAAGGCATACTGCTGAGTCACCCTTAGGCCCTTCTTAAAATTCTCCTCTAAAGAAATCCCATTCTTTAGAAAACCTTCTTAGAAATCTGCCACATTGGGAATTTCACTGAGCCACTGAGCTGAAGTAGTCCAAACGTAATTTATATTCAACTAGAACAGTGTATTCCCTGAGAAGTTAATTCAGAAAACCTCAGACCCTTGTCTTATGAAAAACTACAGGGAATCAGAGTCCCAGTTCTTTACCCCTAACCTACATCAGAGAAGTATTCTCTCTCACAGTGAGTAAGGGAGTTGGAGAGAGGATTATACACATCAAAGTTCTACCTTACATCAATATTCCCTCTGTTATATTTTTTAAAGTTATGACCAGATAACTAAACATGTTACCTGAGCAAGCATATTGTGGTCTTAAATAATTCACTTGACTTCACTGGGTCTCAGTTTCTGTATCTATAAAATAAAAAGATTGGACTAGATGCCTTGGGGGTCCTTCCCATCCATAAATTCAATGACTATGTTTCTATATGAACATAAGTAGTGGCCCAGGAAGAAACCAGTTCCTAAAATCTCACTCAACTCTCAAAAATGTGCTACTCCTCATCTGAAAGTTTAAAAAGGATAGGGTTTAGGTCAGAATTGTCTTTGTTGTTGTTCAGTCATTTCAGTCATGTGTGGTTCTTTATAACCCCATTCGGGGTTTTCTTGGCAAAGATATTAGAATGGTTTGCCTTTTCCTTTTCCAGCCCATTTTACAAATGAGGAAACTGAAGCAAATAGGGTTGTGATTTGCCCAGGATTAAACAGCTAGTGAGTTTCTGAGGCCAGATTTAAACTCAGGAAAATTAGTTTCTCTGACTCCAGGCCTGGCACTGTGCCAGTTAGCTGCATGACAGTCTTTTTGTGGTTGGGTTTACAGTTGAGGATATATACGACCATTCAGATACCCAATATTCAAATATGTCTATGGTCTTACTATCCACATCAGTATTTCCCTCCAGTGATGTACAGTGCAACCCCTCCATGCCTGCCCAAATTTTTCAAAGGATTCTACATAATTGCCAGTGACTTCCTTTAATTTTTATTGACATCAAAAGTATACCAGTAGAGCACATAGATGGCCCATTGTTTAGCCCTTGCTTTTGGCATGGGACTATTTCTTCTGTTTCTGTCATGCACTTCTTTGAATGCATCCTTCACACCAGTCCCTTCCTAACTTAAGAATAGGACTAGACTCAACAGCCCCAGTCCTTAGCTGGGGGACTGACTGATTCAGAATATTTTAGTGAACATGTCCACTCATGTGTTATGAGTGTCATGACTAACATGATGCAACAATGGATGGTGTCAAAGCTCTAAGTTCTTTTTTTTATTTTTTAATTTCTTTAGTTTCAGTTTTCAACATGCTTTTTTGTAAGATTTTTGAGTTTTAAATTTTCTCCCCCTTCTTTTCAAGACGGCATGCAATCTAATATAGGCTCTACATATACATTCATATTAAACATATTTTCACATTAGTTATGTTGTAATGAAGAATTAAAACAGGGAAAAATCATAAGAAAATAAAAACCAAAGGGAAAAACGAGAAAAAATAGTATACATTGATCTGCATTCAGGATGTGGGTAGCATTTTCCATCATGAATCTTTTGGCGTTGTCTTAGTTCATTGCATTACTGAGAGGAGCTAAGTCTGTCAATGTTGGTCATTGCGTAATGTTTTCCTGGTTCTGATCACTTCACTCAGCATCATTTCATGCAAGTCTTTCCAGGTTTTTCTGAAATCCACTTGCTTATCATTTCTTATGGAACAATGGTATGCCATTACTTTCATATACCACAGCTTATTCAGCCATTCCCCAATTGATGAACATCCCCTCAATTTCCAATTCTTCGCCACCACAAAAAGAGCTGCTATAACATTTTTGTACATGTGGGTCCTTTTCCCATTTTTATCATCTCTTTAGGATACAGACCTAGAAGTAGTATTGCTGGATCAAAGGGTATGCACACTTTCATAGCCCTTTGTGCATAGATACGAATTGCTCCCCAGAATGGTTGGATCAATTCACAATTCCACCAACAATGTATTGGTATTCCAACTTTCCCACATAAGATCTGAGTTCTAATCCTGGAGAACTAGCATGGCATAAAGGATAGGATCCTGGCCTTGGGGTCAGAAAGACCTGGGTCTAAATCCTTTCTCAAACACTAGTTTGTGTGACCCTGAGGGGGTCCTTTCCAGCTCTAAATTCTTAATCTGTTTTTTGCCACCTGTATGGATAGTAGAAGATTAAAAACCCTATCAACTTACCAAGAAGAGAGAAAAAGAAATAATCCCCATCCTTAAGAAGCTTATATTCATTTTGGAAGAAACTGATGTACAAGTAAGTTTAACCAGGATAACTCTGTCCCCCACTACCTAGGGGTCAGGTGTGTTAGATTTCACCCCTCTCCCAGGGTTCTCTAATACCCTTAAGGGAGTCATTGGCTCACATTCCCACCAATTGTGTTTCCTCAGTTTTAGAGGATCCACAGTACTCCAGTTCCATTTAAACATAACGGTGAGATTAACATTCATAAAGGAATATTTACTTAATGATGAATAATAATAGCTACTACTGATATGGTACCTATTATGTGTCAAACATTGTGCTAAGTGCTTTATAGATATTATCTTATTTGATCCTTACCACAATCTGAAAGTAGGTGCTATTATTATCCCCATTTTATAATTCAAGAAATTGAGGCAAACAGTGATTTGTCACACAGCTAGAGAATGTCTGAGGATGGATTTGAACCTAGGTCTTCCTGACTCCAGGCCCAGAGCTCTACCCATTATGCCTCCTAGCTGCCTAAACTTCAAGGACATAACAAAAGCAGATATACAAACATTTCTGCCAACACTTGGAGGAATATGATTCCCCTCCCCATGCCCCTTTGATCTGTGGGGAAAGGAAGAGAATTGGGTTCACAACTTAGCTCAATTCCTATATAAAATCATTCTCACCAAGCTCCAAGTCCAAACGTGGGAAATAATTTATTTGGACCCCTATTTTATTTCAATCAATATTAATCGATGTGATATGATGTTTTGGAGTAGTGATCAGAAGTTCTATATCACTGGCTTAATCAAAGAAAGCTAACTAGAGATCCTCCACCCTTGTTTTTCCTTGTCATGGTAACCAAGCTCTGTGTGTCGTGGTAACCAAGCTCAGCGTGTCTGAGGCGACTGAACTGCATGGAAAACAATTTGTTTTTGTACCTCTGGACCATTCTCTCCTGTCCAACATGAGCAGGTGACCATCTTGTGACCATTTAGTCAGTTAAGATGCCCCATGATTCATCCAACCTATGACCCCACTCCTGGAAATGTCATTTTTTGCCCTTAGGAGTAAGGTCTATCAACCAATGTATTTCACCATGCCTCTTTTTTTTTTTTTTTTTTTTGAGTATCAAACTCTATAAATACAAGGTCCTGGAAGAAGGGGGAATCTCAGATCATGAGGAAGAACTGAAATTCACTTCATTAAAGGGGATGACTTTGAACCCTTTAATAAAGTGTCATTGACTCAGAGCTCTGCCTCAGTCTCTTTAATTTTAATCCTCACAGAAAGTACTTCTGGACTTAGTCCAGGCAACCTGTCTTCTCAGGGCTTCCTTGTTTGCCTGAGAGCAACGTCTAGCTTGGAATCCTGACACCAAGGTCACCATGGCTCAAACTCCTGGGTCCAGGAGTGCTACTGTTTGTGCCTAGATCTGAAAAGGACAAATTAAGCAAGACTATTTCTTGGGGCCATAGGGCCTAATGAGAGAGGAGAAAGGGAGCCCTTCTCCCACACTAAAATTAGAGCATGGTGCCCATGTTTCACGAGAACAGGACTTTCACCCCCTGAACCTGGAAAGAGAAAGAAATTGTTTGGTATTTTTTTAAGATGCAGCTAATGGGAAAAGGCTGCTAGGGAAATGCAGAATATATAAATGCAGAATATAAATGCAGAAGCAGGTCACTAGCTTCTCTCACATGGATGCCTCCATGTTAAGTGACCTGAGCATGCACAAAGCTCTGTTATATAAATATATACAAGACAGATAACAAAGTAAAAACAATGTGATTCAAGGTGAGAGAGACAGGAGAAGCTAGGGGCATCAGGAAAGGCTTCACATCAGAGGTAGCACTTGAGCTCATCTTAGAAAGAGCTAGGAATTCTGAGAGGAGATGGTGAGAAGAAAACATATTCCAGAAAAGGAATGTAGAAAGGATAATATGTTGGTGTGCTTGTCCTTCTTTCATGTCTTCTTTCATGATGACATGACTTGAAGTTGACTTTGATTTGAGTGAGGGAGGGCTGTGCAAGGCTCCTCCAGAGCCATCTGAGTTCAGTGGTCAGATATTCATCAGGAAGACTAGAGATGGACCAGGATGCAATGGGAGACCCTGTCCATTTTAGGCTAAGTTCTTATCAGATAGATTCACACTTTGAGTGAGATAAACCCATTCAATGAATAGGCCTCTTGAAGTAGTTACTCAAGGGATGACCCCTTTAATAAATAAATAAAACTGGGAGGGGAAGACCTTCAGGGTTCCTGGGTAAAAGAGAAACAGATACTATTTAGTATTTACATTCACTCTGTGCTAGGATAGTGACCTGTTGTCCAGTCTATGAACTCCTGAGTGAATTGAACTTAAGGCTTGGTCTTTGTGCAAGAAGCCTAGAAGCTGTAATCAGATTGTAAAGGGCTACACTTCATTCATTAAATGCCCAATAGAGGTATTGGTATTTCGTCTTTGGGACAAAGGGGAGCCACTAGATTTTCTTGAGAAGGGGAGTGGTCTGATCAGAATTGTGCTTTAGGAATATCACTTTGGCAACTTGTGAAGGATGAGTTGTTGAAGGAAAAGACTTCCAGACAGGAGACCAATTAGGAGGTCACTGCAATAATCTGGTCAAGGGGTGATAAGAGCCTGAATTAGGATGGAGTTTTGTGAGCAGAGAAAAGGAGACTGAGGAAACAAATCAGAAGAACTAGCTAAAAGATTTGACAACTAAGTTGAGTTCACAGGAGATTCATCTAACAATCTAATCTGTACAATAAAAAAAAGTAGATGAAAAATGTCTATTCTGACAATTGGAAGGCTGATCAGAGCATATGTATATTACAGACATTACAAACGGAAATTTAATTGGGCCCAGAATTGAACTGGAGGAAGGAAGAAACTGGGAAGCCTCTGGCAATGTTTTTGATCATTCCTAAGCTGCTCTGTGATAAAAGACCTGTCTTTTTTGTTTTTTAATAACAACCTTCCCCTGCCCTCAGTGCTAGACACTTGTAAATCCTAGAATAAACCCAAGGGCAATGGGGAGACACATGATGGACTTTGGCATATTTCCTTAGGCATAAGATGACACAAAGGATAGGACAAAAACTAGATCTGTTATTTCATTTGTATAGGCAACACCTGGAGGAAGAAACTCTTTCTACCCAATCTCATCAGCACCTTCTCTGCAAACTAGAGTCTTAGAGGATTAGCTAGCACACTGAGAGGTTGTGGGACTTGCCCAGAGTCACAGTCAATGTATCAGAGGTGGAATTGGAATCCAGATCTTGTTCACTGTTTACTATGCCTTGCTCTCTTCCATAAAGGATATTATTTAGGAAATGTACAATCAGTGAATGATGTAGGCCTATAACAATAGCCAGGGATGACAGATGGAAAAACTCGGGTGTTTTGTAGGTACCCGTGAAACTTAAAAGGACTGCGAGAAAGGATTCTAGCATATTTTGGTAGATCTTCTATGGATGATCTATGGAAAAACATGGACAAGAATGGAATATACAGGAACAATTAAGTTTTTTGTCTTGTGTTCCCAGTGCCTAGCACAATACCTAGTACATAGTAGGGGCTTAATAAATGCTTATTGATTAATTGATTGACAAAAACTGCACAGGATGAAAAGGGATGGATGGATGGGTTTCAGCCTCTATCCATGAAGGAAATGAAGTTAGTACTCACAAGGTTGACATCATGAATCCACTAAAGTATAAATGACCCTGGATAAATTATTTCCCATCTTTGGACCTCAGTTTACTTAACCTTAAAATAAGAGAATTGAAATAAATTGTCCCTTCCAGCTCAAAATCTATGATCCTATGAATCACCAGAGTTTAACAGAAATGATGGGTCTGAGAACAGATGGGGAGATAGTGTGAAGTGCCTGGAACATGTGGGGGTGATAGAAGTGCAAGGGAAATAAGATATCCCTGAACAGGGGAAATGACCACAAAATAGGAGGGAGGGTCACCAAAGACAAATTTTACCCACTTCACAATTTCTCCAAAAGCTTGAACGTACTGAAAAGGCCATCATAAAAGCAGATGAAGAGGCAGGAGAAGTTGAGAGTCCTTGTCTCTAGGTCTATTTAGTTGAGTACTTGACACAAAATAAAAAAAATAAAAATACTTATAATAGAAGTATATGGCACTTTAACGTTTTGCAAAGTGTTTTACATGCGTTAACTCATTAGATCACCACAACAACCCTGTGAAATATTTTATTATCCCCATTTAGGTTAACTGACTTACTCAAGGTCCTACAGCTAGTGTTTGAGGGAGAATTTGAACTCAGGCCTTCCTGATTCTAAAGTCTGTATGCTAACTAACTGCTAAGAAGACTCAAGGTCATTTGTAAGAGGAGAAAAATGAAGTCAATTCACTGGAGACCCTTCGTAACTCCTTCAGGACCTATAATGGGTCTCCGTTATGCTGACTTTGGTGGGGGGATAGGATGAAGATATGGGTATATATTTATATAGAGTTTACTATGATCCAGGCACTGTAAAAGCTTTACAATCATCATCTCATTTGATCTTCACAACAACCCTGGGAAGTGAGGTGCTTTTATTATCCCCATTTTACAGTTGAGGAAACTGAGGCAAAGAGAAACGAAATGACTTGCTCAGGGTCACACAGCTAGCAAGTATCTGAGGCTGGATTTGAATTCAGGTCTTCCTGACTCCAGGTCTAGTCCTCTATCCACTGAGCTACCTACCTGACTTCTGGATTGCAATGAGCCTATGATAGGGAGGACCCAAGAGAACTTGCTAAATGTCTCTAGCCTGACCTACCCACAAGAAAAGGAGGAAAAAAGCAGGCATTATACATTAGTTGAAATTAATTAAAATGTTAAGACTAATTAAACTACTACAAAATGGATTTGTCCTGTTGCTTGGTGGGAAGAACAGTGGATTCCAAGGTGGCGCATCTAGGTTTGCATCCAGGCTCTGACACTTCCTAGATATGTGACTGTAAACATGTCATTTCAAGTTTTCTCATCTTTAAAGGGCGAAATAATCATACTTGCACTCTGGTTATTTTTGCAAGAAAATGTTCCTATCAATCTTAAAGTGGTAAATAAATATAGGGATGTGCCAGTAAATACCCGCTCTCCAAAAAATTATGACATTTTAAATTTAATCTGAATTATCAAAATTTCCTTCATCATTTTCTTAAGTTTAGACAATCAACAAAGCAATACACAGAGCCCTTATTTGTAATGTTTCCAGGTGTAAGTGCTCACATTGAAAATTTAACAATTGGCCTTGTGAGCCAATTCAAGCTGACCCCAGTACACCAATGTAAACTGTGAGCTGTTATAATGAGCAGAGGCCATGTGATGTAATGGATAGAAGACCAGCCTCAGAGTCAAGAAGATGTAAGTCCAAATCTATACTAGCCCTGTGACCCTGGGCAAATCACATCAATTGTCAGCGCCCTGGGCAAAGCTCTGAGATTAGAAAGTGCTGAGTAGTTGCCACTCTGCATCAGTTAAGGGAATTTATCTCTGTCTGAATAAATAAATAACCAGAAACAAGAGAATGGACAAGTCTAAGCTTGATATTCTGACCAACCAGGAGAAATTGGTTGCTGAAGCAGAAATGATTGGACTCTGGAAGAGAAATGAAGACTCCATTTTAGAATATCAAGAAAGAAGGGGGGTAGTGGGGGGTAGGTGGGGGGGGATAAAATCTCAATTGTATGGCAGTGATTGTTAAACATTAAAAAATAAAAAAAAATAAAAAATAAAAAATAAAGTGACCTTGAAAAAAAAATAAAAAAATTAAAAAAAAAAGAAAAGAAAGAAGGGAGGAAAGACGGGCCCAATTTGGCTTGCACCCCAGATCTGGGGGAATAGATTTCAAAGAGTCCATTGAAAGAACAGTTAAGACACTGGACTAAAATTCTGCAAGAAAAATTAACCTAGAAGGAATGGATAGGTTTTAAGAATAAAAACCTGAAAACACAAATGAAGCTATTTTAACGAAGGATAAAAAGGACAATGTGGGCACACGCAGATTGACCAAATTAGGTTTTAAAAGGGCATGTATAGGGTAGAAATATGAAAGTGTGACAAGATCCTATAAGAACCATACTCTCTTTTCTTTTGGGGAACAAAAAAGATAAATTTTGATCCAGGTAAATATTGACTACATTTTTTTTAAAAGATAAATTTTATTCCAGATAAACTTTGTAGGGGCTGTAGGGAAACTGGTATATCAATGCACTGTTGGTGGGACTTTGAATTGGTCCAATCATTCTAGAAGGTACTTTGGAACTATGTCCTAAAAGTTACTCAACTATATACCCTTTGACCCAACAGTACCACTACTTGCTTATCAAAGATCAAAGGAAGAAGAAAAAGACCTATATTTACAAATATATTTATGACAACTCTTCTTGTCATGGCAAAGAGTTGAAAACGAAGGGGTGTCAATCAATTAGGGAATGACTGCAAGTTGTGGCACAGGAAGGTAATGGCATACCATGTGCTTTAAGGAAGGATGAAGGGCATTGTTTCAGTGAAACCTTAGAACACTTGAATAAATTGTTGCAGAGTGAAGTAAACAAAATCTGGAGAACAATTTATACAATATCCAACAATACGGTCAAGACAAACAACTTTAAAAGACTTAAATACTTTTGGCCAACACAATGATCATCCACAACTCCAGACAGATGATTGAGGATACTACATACCTACTGAAAGAGATGTCTTGGAATGAGGCAACAGAAACATATAGATGTGTATGTGATTATATATGATATATTTGCATATTTGGGAATATATATATTGCATGTATAAATGTGTATGTGTGTATGTGTTCACACATATGTATATACGCATAGACACACATATATAT
Organism: Notamacropus eugenii; assembly: GCF_028372415.1. Taxonomy (NCBI): domain Eukaryota; kingdom Metazoa; phylum Chordata; class Mammalia; order Diprotodontia; family Macropodidae; genus Notamacropus; species Notamacropus eugenii. The sequence goes on along the minus strand of NC_092875.1, from coordinate 416,921,112 downwards.
CATACACACACAAACATTTGAATGTGATCAGTAAGGAAATTTTTGTGTTTAGCTTTACTGAATTCAGACCCATACAAACTCTATGAACACATTCGGAAAGAACTGGAAGATGTCTTTCAGAGTCCCTCTCAGAAATCTTGGAGATACTGTAGTGAATTAGAATTCTCCACATATTGGAGAAAGGTACCTATGGTCCTTGTTTTCAAAAGAAGAGAAAAGAGAGTTTGCACAGTCTACAAACTATAGGGTAATTGATCTTAAATTTTATTTGGGGCAAAATTCTAGAATGTATTATCATAATAATGGGTGAGCGAATATCTCAAAAAGTGATAACAAAGAACCAGCCTCTCTTCACTAGGGTATAGTTATGTCAGACTAACCTCATTTCCTTTTTTGAAAGGGTTATCAGATTGGTAGATCAGGAGAATCCTGGATTTCAACAAAACATCTGATGGTCTGTCTCCTACCATCCTCCTATATAAGATAAAGAGACCTAGGTTAAACAAGTAATCTGATTAAGTGAATTTAAAATGACTAAACCCCATGTATCATGATTTATGGGTTGATGTGAACTTTTGAGGAGAGGTCTAGTGGATTACCTACCCCAGGGAACTATCTTTGACTCTATGATATTAAATAGTTTTGTAAATGACTTGGATAAAGTGATAGGTAGCAAGCTTATGAAATTTAAGATAATTTATTAAACTAGGAGTTCAGTTGTTTTCAGTCCTATCCAACTCTTTATGACCCCATTTTTTAGCTTTCTTGGCAAAAATACTGGAGTGATTTGCCATTTTCTTCTCTAGTTCATTTTGCTAATGAGGAAACTGAGGTAAATGGGGTTAAGTGATTTTCCCAGGATCACACAGCTAATAGGTATGTGAGGCCAGATTTGAACTCAGAAAATGAGTTTTCTTGCGTCTGCACTATGGTGCCACCTGACTGCCCTTAAAGCTGGGAGAAATAGCTAATATGTTGGGTGACAGTCAGAATACAAAGGTATTTCTGCAGGTTATAATGGTAGGCTAAATTTAGGAAAATTAAATTAAATAATGATAAGTATTAAATATAGAAGAGACTCAGCTAACTGCACATTATTTGAAGGCTATCTTGATTAACTTATAATTGGTGAAGGCTTTTGCAAGCAATATTCAACAATGAACCATATCTTTGCTATCTCTCAACCCTCTGAAAAGTATAGAGAATACAAGCTCCCAATGTGCTTTTTGTTTGCTGATTATGAAAACACACTTGGGTTTGAATTTTCATATTTTTTGATGATTGCTTAGTTCATAGTGATTTTTAAAATGTTTTTTTAAAGCACTGATTTGGCCAGAGGAAGTATTACCTGGAGGGCAATATGACAAGGTGTTTATTTAAAAAAAAGCCTGGGGCCTTTTGAGGACTGAAAGTTCAAATAGTAGTAGTCTAGAGCAATATGATAGGTCATGCCATCTCAGATTTCATTCAAAGAAGCATGATATTCAGCACTAGAGAGGTGATAGTCCCAAGGCACTCTGCCCTGGTCAGAATACATTTTAGCAAGGACATTGATGAGGTAGGGAATGTGCAGAGTAGAGCAAGCGAAGGGCCAGATCACGCTGTGTGAACACTTTTTGTGAAGCAAAGAACTGGAAACAAAATAGACGCCCATAAAGCACATTTTGGTACATGAATGTAATGGAAACTGCACTATAAGAAAAGATGAGTAGAGAAATACAGAGAAGCTTGGGAAAATGTGTATGTATGAATGCAAAGTGAAGTCAGCAGAGCAAGAAAAACAGTATCCACAATGACAACATACATTTAGTAAGGGAAAGAACAACAGACGACAATAAAACAATGGAAGATAAGTGTTGTGAACTAGAGAGGATAAGAGATATGAGAAGACCCTGTGTGTGTATAGGGGTGGGGGAGGTGGAAAGTGATCAACCGGAATGGTACATTGCATATAATTTCAGATTTTTTTTTTGATGCAGTGATTGGATATGCTGGGATTGTTTTTCCTCCATCTTTTTCTTTCTTTTTAAAAATTCTCTATTAAAAAGGATGACTTAATGGGAGACAGAGGGAGAATGTAGGAAGAAATCTAAACAATGTAAAGCATGTACATATATGCTTTACATATATACATACATACATACATACATATATATACATATATATCTTTATTTTAAAAGAAAATTTACATTGCAATTTTTAAAAATTTCTCATTAAAGGGATATCACTCTAAGAAGGGAGGGAGGGATGGATATATGAAGACATAGGAAGGTCCTTTCCAACCCTGAAATTCTCTGACTCTATAACAGTAATAGCCATTGTCACCAGTGTGTACTTTGAAAGGACGAAATCAAGTAATTTTATTTTCTCACGCAAGCAGTATTTGTGGGAATTCCAATAACTTTAACAATTAAAAATTAAAATGTCCACAAATTATTTTGAATTATTATCATACTAAAGGTGACTATCAAAAATAAAGCTGTACTTTGTAGGTAATTTTTTCAAGGGGGTAGTAGAAAGGGAAGTACATATAAATGCATTGTAGATCCTTAAATGAACAACTCACCAGCCTAAGTGTGAGACCAGAAAAGCATTCAGAAGGCTGAAAGTCACTCTGATCTTCACAAGTTGATTCTACTATAAGAGTCTCATTCAGGATTATTCTGTCTAGTCTAGGGAGAGAGAATAAGAGAAAAGAATAGAAAAGCAGAGTAATAGAGGCTGAGTTGGCCAGTAGGAGCCATCCCAGGGAGTGTGTACCTAACGCTTCCCTTGGAAACTTCCAAGGGCTCCAAGGATATGGTGGCTTAAAACTTGGGCCCTTGAACCATGACAGACTTCTTGAATGCTTTTGGCTATGTAGTGGGCCAGCTCTGAAAGGACTTGTGTCTTTGATATGACCAAGGAAACCCTGAGTGGTCCCCTTGGTCTTCTCGCTCTCACAGCAGCATCAAAGGTCTATGGATGCTGCTTTCAGCTGGCTCTCTCTTCAATCCCTCAAAAACTGTCAAGTAACTGTAAGACTTTCAGTGAAGGGTGGCAAAGGGCTAGACTTTCTCCAACCTGGCATCATGAAGATCTCACCCATGTGATGAGTTAGTGAAACAGGGCTCAACTAAGAGAGCTTACATGTGGACCTTTTTTTGGATTTTGTATTTGTTTTTCCCTGATCTTAGGTGAAAGAATGCCTAAATTGAGATGGACATAGCCAAGCCTCTAGGCATGTATTCAAGAGGTTTGGAGGTCTTGGGTCTTCTTCGTTGCTGTTAAATGTGGTGCTATTATCCCATCCTGGTGGTTTTCCTAATCTAACTTTAGCTAATGCCTCGGGATTTTTTTCAGACCAGGTGGACCCATGGGTGTGTGTCTGTGTTGCAGCTGGTAAAGAGCTGAAGTCATAGCTCTGAAGGTTCAGAATTAAAGTTTATGAGTAGACTAGACAGTTTAGCCAACAGCCAGTAAGCCAATTATGTCTGACCCAGTCACACAGAAAGAGGGAACTCCAGGCTCCAGAGCCCATCCAAACTTTGACCTCTGCTGAAACTGTTAACAAGGGAGCCAAGGACTTTGTCCCAGACTGAACTGTGCTCTGTTTCATGAACTCTAGGGTTCCAAGCAATTGATGTCCCAGGATTCAATGACCACAGCAGCCTCTAAACAGGGAGATCTTAATGTTGTAATCCAATCTGATTTCCCAAGAGTTGAAGGAGAAGACAGCACTCTGCCAGGACCTGGCTCAAGGAAAGAACAAGAGTGCCAAGCCACAACAGGCAACTAAGAAGCAGCAGTGTGGTCCAGAGAAAAGAACATGGACTTTGGACAAAGGATCTGGGTTCAAATTCTGCCATGGATACTTACTACCAGGACGGTCTTAAGCAAGACACAAACTCCTTGGGCCTCAGTTTCCTTATTTATAAAATGAAGGTGCCAGACTGTACTGCCCCTGATGGCATCCTCCTTATCTCTAGGTGTATGCACATAAGCCATGTAAGTCAAACGTTAGCCTCCAAAATATACTCTAACACTGTGCTTATTTCTCACTTATGCATTTTTCATGTTTTACTTCATTTTGTGACTGTATAAATGTTCTATTTCCTCAAGGGAACAGACTGTATATGATTTATTTTTGTATGTTCAACATGACTCCAAGAGTACCTTGAACATAGTATGTGCTCAGTTCATCTTTGCTGAATTGAACTGAACAGCCAAAGAGGATTTCTCTTTTCTATAAGTCCTGAGTAAGATATAGGTGGGATCTGCTTTAAACAGAAATGATATGTGGAAATGAAAATTGATTTAAAAAAATACAGAAGTGAAGCCTCCATTACAAAACAATTCTTCAGTTTCCCAAAGGATCCACAACAGGATTTCATTAAACATTTGGTCTTCCTAGTATATATAAACTCTTTAGTCTACAAAGAAAAAACTATGACTAAACTCAATTTGTGCACACCTTTTCAAGTATCTGTTGCATCTGGTGTATGGTACAACTGGACTATATGGTCAATCGATCTATCAGCAAGCCTTTCTTAGATAGCTATTATGTGACAACGTAGAGGTAGATACCATGTGGACAAAGGGGCAAATTTAGAGTCAGGAAGTCTTAGGTTCAAGTCATTCTTCTGATCTGACTGTGTGACCCTAGACAAGTTATTTAACCTTTCAGGGACCAGGCAACTCCCTTAAGACTGTAAACTGTACAAGAGGTGCCAATCTGCCTTGGTAGAGGAAGTTTCCTCACAAATGGTCTGGATACCAAACAAATCAGTCCCTACCCTCAACCAAAAGAAAAGGTGTTGGGCAGTGTGCTATGTGCTGGGCATACAAAGAAATCACACCACCCAGAAAATGAAATCAGTTTCCTTTGTAATCCTTAGACCTGTGGACACACTCAGCCCAACTCAGGGTTCCTTGTTTCTAGTGCTGTCTCAGTCCCCCCACTACATCTGAAGAAATGTAGAAGGAGTTGTTGGCTCCCAATCAGCTGAAGGAACCACACACTGCTCTTTGTCACAGGATTTGTTTACAAGGATGTTAATCGCTGGCAGGTCAGACTGTGCCCTGGCTGCCTGAGACTTCATGTTCTGCAGCCCAGTTGAGTGATTACTTCGAGCTGAAACCAACAAACAGCCTTTTTAGTACACAGATATAAATCTTCGCCCTGAGATCCTGGAGATACCAACAGGCACAGAGGCCCTGGACTTCCCAGGAGGCAGGAGTTAGCACAATAATTCTTCCTTACTGTCATGGGCTGTTATCTTGTAACATGACAGCCTCGATATACTAGTAGTCAACAGTTCTGAAGATAATATTCATTGTTTTCAGGAATTAAATAAGTTATTCATATTTCCTAGGATAGTGGGTCAATTAATCAACAAGAATTTATTAAGTGCTTTCTCTGTGACAGATATGGTGCTATGACTGGGAGATACAAAAAAATGCAAAACTTCGATCCATGCCCTCAGGGGGCTCATGTTCTGACTGGGAGATGATATGCAAACAGCTGCACACTTTTATGGCTGCTGCGGTTTGACCTTCGTTCTCAAAGCAGACCTAGACATCAGGGAAGTGATGTCAGGACTTACAAGTGAATTGGATTTAAGGGAGGGAGGGCTGTGCAATCACTTGCCTCACTTTCTCCTTCAAAGTCTTGTGCTAACCCAGTCCCAAAGCCCAGTGGTACAGGACTCTCTCCTCATAGAGATCAATGAGTTATGCCTGAATAAGGGATGGGGCAGAGTTGGAGGGAGGAAAAGAAGGAGAAAAAGTGAGAGACTAAGAGAGAGAAAAGGGAGGGGGAGACAAAGACAGATACAGACACAGAGAGACAGACAGACAGATGGGGGGGGTGGGAAGAGACAGAGACAGAGAGAGAGAGACAGAGAGACAGAGAGAGAGAGAGAGAGAGAGAGAGAGAGAGAGAGAGAGAGAGAGAGAGAGAGAGAGAGAAAGAGAATATTTCTTCAGTTCTGCAAGGAATAACTGGGAAGATATAAGAAGAATGCCCAAAGGAAGCCAAAGCTTCTCTACCTCTCTCTCCCTCTCTCTCTGTCTCTCTCCAACTCCACTTCTCACTCTCCCTCTCTCTCCCTCTCTCTCCACTCACACAGCTTCAAAGCACTGATCTCCACCAACAGAAAGAAAGTTCTATACCGATGGGCTTTGAGACTGAGGTTACACATTATAAGGTGATCTCAGACGGAAGCTCCTAGCAGTGAGGGAAGCAGGAAAGGCCTCATCCCACAAGGTGGCTCTTAGACTGAGTCTTGAAAGAAGGCAGGGAAGCCCAGAGGTGAAGGGAAGGAGGGATAGCATTCTAGGCACCAGGATGAGGAAAGCTAGACAACTAGACAATGCCATTTTGGTGTTCTCTTTCATAAATGTGTTTGTCTTAATATATATTTCTGTGGATAACAATTTACTTCGGCAGAATCTGTTTGGACAGCAAACAGATTGTGAAGAGATCATTTTTTCCAGCTCTCCCTCCACTGTAGGATTTCCTTTCTTGGATCTCAATTTTTTTTTCTTGTTCATCCTTTTGAGACTCAACACAATAATTGCTTAGTTCTGGAGAAACCTGGTTCTCGCTTCTAGAATGAGAAAAGATGAAATAATAACTGGCCTTTATTGGGCTTGGGACTGAGCTTCTGATTTCATTTACACATTTATTATTGTTACATTTGGGCAACACTTCAAAGTCTGAAAAACACTTTCTACATATCATGTCAAAAATCTTGTGAAGTAGGTGCAATAGCTATTATTATGCCTTGTTCTTGTGGTATTTGTCCTTCATTCCCAAAGAGGGCCAATGATATCAGGAAGGTGATATCCTAATTTGCAAGTAAATTGGATTTAAATGAGGCCAGGCAGGACAACCAGCCTCAACTTCTCCAGAACCATCTGGGTTCAGTGGCAAAACATGGATCAAAATGACTGAAGATGTCCCCAGATGCAGTGGAGACCTTGACCTTTTTAAGGTAAAGTCTTTCCCAGGTCTCAGTTTGTCTGAGGCAACACCCATTCAGTGATTAGGGCTAGGTAAGAAATGAAGACAAAAATGGCCTCTTTTATCTACTCAAAAAAAAAACAAAACCAATCAATCTGAGAGGGAAAGATCCTCAGGGTTTCTGGACAGAACAGAAACAATTGCTATTTACATTCTTTCCATATGTTACAGGTGAAGGAAGGAAGGAAGGAAACAAATATTTAAGTGCCTATTATGTGACAGATGCTACAATAAATTCTTTACAAATATCCGCTCCTTGGGGCAGCTGGGCGGCACAATGGATAGAGCACTGGACTTAGAACCAAGAAGACTCATCTTCCTGAGTCCAAATCTGACCTTAGATACTTCCTAGCTGTGTGACCCAGGGCTAGTCACTTAACCTGTTTTGCCTTGGGTCCTCATCTATAAAATGAGCTGGAGAAAGAAATAACAAATCATTCCAGTATATTTGCCAAGACAACCCCGAATGGGGTCAGGAAGAGTCAACATGACTCAGCAACAGCACCTGATCCTCATAACAACCCTGCAGTTTAAAAAAAAAAGTGCTGTTATTATCCATATTTTACAGTTGATAAAAAGGAGACAGAGGTTAAGTGACTTGCCTAGGATCACACAGCTAGTAAATTTCTGAGGCCAGTTGGATTTGAACTCAGGTCTTTCTGACTCAAGGCTGAGCATGCTATGCTACCTGGCTGAAGAAGGCAGGGCCCAGGGAAGTTTGATGAATTGTTGGGAGTCACACACTTACCAAGTTTCAGAAGTGGAACTTAAAACTAGCCTTTCTGACTTTGAGTTCAACACACCATCAGTTACAGCATGCTACCTTTTTAATAAATAAGATAAGACCTTGCCAGGCAGTTTCTTGTATAATGAATTAATAGGAACAGGATTTTTTTTCACCTAAGGAGAATGATAATCAACTGTCTGACCATGTTTCTCCATAGTACTTCAGCTAGTGGGCAACTACTTCTACAATCCCAAAGACATTTTAAACTCTATCTCTCAGCAAATGATTGGGCTTAATACTTGATTAAAATAATTACAGGAATCAAGTGTAATCTCCCTCTATTTCTCTCCTCTTTACACCTTTACCCATCCTCTCATCCTTCTTGACTGCCTCAATTTAAGAATTTTTTCCCTTTGCTAAGGCTAACCTTTCCATCCATGACCAACATCCTTTTCATCCCAGTTTCTTGGAATGTTGATCCATTATCCCTTTGATCATTGAATCAAGAAGCATTTACTAAGCACTTACTACGTGCTAAGCATTGTTCTAAATGCTGAAAATAATAAGACAAAAAATAAGTCCCTCCTTCAAAGACCTTATATTCTAACCGTGAGGCATGTACATATATAGGTATATTAAAATACATATATATCTGTGTACATACACACATACATATATATATGCATAGATATGCATATACATATCTATAATAGATATATAAATATTTAGTTATTCATATGTCACACATACATGCATGTTACCTGGGCTAAACTAACTTAAGAGGGAAGCAATAGCACCTGGGGGACCAGGAAAGGCTCCAGCCATGTCTGAATAAGCTAGGTGATGCAACAGACAGAGTACTGTGCCTGGGGTCAGAAAGCCTTTGTTTTCTTCTTGTTATTCAGTCTTTTCGCAGTCATGGCTGACTCTTCATAATCCCATTTGGGGTTTTCTTGGCAAAGGCACTGGAGCAGTTTGCCATTTCCTTCTCCAGCTCAGACAAACTGAGCTGAAACTGAGGTAAACAGGGTCAAGTAACTTGCCCAGGGTCACACAGCTAGTAAGGGTCTGAAGCCAGATTTGAACTCAGGAGGATGAGTCTTCCTGACTTCAGGTCCAGCACTCTATCCACTGAGCCACCTAACTCAAGTCAGGAAGACAGAAGTTCAAATTCAACCTCAGACACTTACCAGCTGTGTGACCCTGGACCATGTTTGCCTCAGTCTCCTCATCTGTAAAGTGCAGATAGTAATGGCACCTATCTCCCAGTATTGTGATGATCAAGTGAGATAATAGATATAAGACAATTAGGACAGTGCCTGGCATATAGGAGATACTATATAAATACATATATATATAGATAGAGAAATATATATACATATATATGCATATATATACATACATATATATATATATGTACATATATTAATGTTAGTGATCATTACTGGGCTTTTGTAGACATAGAAAACTCCTGGTATGAAAATAACTGATAACTTCTCTGTATCTCATCTGTAATTTATGGTCTTAGATGAGCCTAGAGCATTGAAGTAAATAACTCATCTGTAGTCACACAGAAGTAGTCTCATTACAAGTAAGATTTGAACCAAGTCTTACTGACTCCCATGAGCTACCCTCTCATCACTACCTCTCACCTGAAGAATATTGGCACAAAAGACAGGTTTTTGTGGAAGCCAGCAACTTAATATCACAATGCCATATAATTTCCCTAAGTTAAATCAGCTCAGCCTCTTCTCCTATTCAGTTCTCTGGGACTAGGTTATTATCCATCTGAAGTCCCTATCCAAGATGTATGCACTGGTAAACTAATTAATCATGGATACCTAATATAATCTAATCAGAATACATTCCTTATGCCCTTTGTTTTTCCACTGTAGATGGGTAAGCTGACATCTTTTGAGTGAGCAGAGAACTCATTGGGCAGCTCAGGAGCACAATGTACTGACCCTAGAGTCAGGAAGACCTGAGTTCACATCCCACCTCAGACAGATACTTACTAGCTGTGTGACACTGAGCAAATCACTTCACCTCTGTCTGCCTCATTTTCCTCAACTGTAAAATGGACATAATGACAGCACCTACTTCACAGGGTAGTTGTAAGGATCAAACGATAATATTTGACAAATGTTTAGCATAGTGCCTGGCATATAGCAGGTTCTATATAAGTGTTTATTCCCTTCCCTTTCATTGAGATCACAGATGCCGAGCCTCAGAGCACTAAAGGTACATACAGGAGGCCTGTGCTGCCAGAAACTCAGAGGTTGGGAGCTGAGTGCTTATTCCTAGGGTAGGCTATCTTCTAGTATATATAGCTCATCCCTTGCCATCATGTGAAAAGGTTACAGGGTTGTCACTGAGCATAATCCTCCCTCACTGGGTGGCTGGAACATGAATTATTCATGATGAGTCTTCCCAGATAGATTCCTCTGATGCCTTCAACTTCCATTTATAGTTCCAGACCCCTTAGGTTTGGAGTAATTAGCTATAGGAGCTGAAATCACCACTCTATCTTGATTCCATATTCAGTCTTCTATGGTTCTCTGGAAGATGGAGGATACGATCAAGTGGTTCTTTCCCATCATTATCTATCTCCTACCCATTAACAGAAAGTGATGTTTCCCAAGGTTTTGTCCCAGACTTTCTTTTCTTTTCTCCCAACAATCTTGGGGATCTTAATATCTCAAATGGGTTCAATTATTCTCCCTGTAGCACCAACTAAGAGCCCCTACTTGAATAAACGTTCAATTGTCCCTTAGTAAACATAATCAGTTCAAAGTAAAAGCTTTTACTAAGATGTTAGAATAAGATTAGCTATAAAATATTTCCCTCTTAAACCAGGGATTCACTCTCTCACAAATCTGTTTTTCACTTAGCACAGTGTGTTGCATATAGTGAAGCACTTAACAGATGCTTTTTCATCCATTCATTCAAATAAACATAAATGTTCTGAGACAGATAGAAAGGTCAATTTATTCAAGCAATTATAAGGAGCTGTATATGATGTATACATGATGTATGTATGTCTTAATGGAGAAGAAGAAACAAGTGACCCTTCAGAACTTTAACATCTTCAAAGGAGTGAATGGGTGTTCAGGATGACTAGCACCTCTTGTGTGAGGGCTTACTGAGCCTTTTTAGGGCTGTACTCTCATCTAACACTCACTTGTGGCTCCAAGAAGCTGTGGCATGCACAGTGACCACACCTGTAAAAGCAAGGATGCCAACATACAGAGGAAGGCCTGCTATCACAGGTTCTTAGATCAGCTTTTCTAAAAGGAAAGGCAACTTTCAAGGGGTCAACAATCACTTTAACCAAGCACACGTATCATTCACTTAGTTCAGAGGGAAAAGTCAGCATCCAGAACTTCAGAGAGAATACAGAGAAATCAAAATCAACAGACAGGACTTCTAGCTCCCTGACATAAGCAATATATATATATATATATATCACAAATCAAGAGACAACTGTCTGGTATACATAGTTACCAGAGAGAGAAGTATCAGCATCTGGACTTTCAAAGCTGGGGGGCTGCTTAGCGGCTTCCCAGAATCTCATCTGGCATATAAAGCTTGTTCCAAAAAACAGCACCAAAGTAAAACCTCACCTCAGAGTACTTACACATTTTTCAGAGCCAGAGGGCATCACAACCCTTGAGAACCACTGCCACATTAACAAAAGATGTGGGCCTTCCTAAAAATCTTCCCAGGCCCATTAGTGGGTGGAGAAGATCTTCTCTAGTCACATTATTCAATCAGAGGTACTTGATGATACTAAAGCAGAAAATGCATTATCAATACAATACCATGGTAAGACTGAGCATGTGGGTTAAATCAGGTTGAGGGTAACCTACAAGTCTCAAACTGATGCATGAGTTAGACAGATGTGTACCCCAAGCACATGAAGACTTCCCTCTCACCCCTGTGGGTGATAAAAACAATTTGTTCCAACATCCATTAAGGTGACTGAAGCAGATGCTGTGGAGCACTTAGAGTTTGGTCAGGTATTGAAAAGGTCATCCACTGCATCCTGGTCATTGCCAGTCATCTTGACTTTTGTCCAGCCACTGAACTTTGAAAACTCCGGAAGGGAGAGTGAGGCTGAGGACTTTGTTTAACTCTGCCTCCCTTAAATTCAATTGAAGGGCAAGTCAAAACATCATCTGTGATGTCATTGATCCTGGTTCTCTTTGAAAACAAAGGTAGAACACAACAACATCTTCAAAGGGTATTGAGGAAGTTATATAAGAAAAATAGAGGACCTGAGGGTGAATTGGCTCTGTTCAAAAGGTTTGAAAAAGAGAAAGAGAACGGATGGAAAAAGGCATACACTAGTATGGAAATGAAGAAAAAGGGGGTAAAAGTTGCTATTTTTCACAATTGGGATGGATGAGAAGCATATGCAAATATGATGAGTGAGGGGAGTAGGTATCAGATGGACCTCACTTATCTGAGATAGACAAAAGAGGGTCGGATACACATACATACACACAACAGTTTCATGTGGAAATACATCAAATTCAACAGACAAACAACTGGAGGTGAGGTGGCAGGGCAGAGTGGGAGGAAGAGGGGTCTGTTAAAAGGAAAGTTAACAGAAGGGAAGGAATAGTCATAAACAAAACAAACCTCCTGATCCTGAAAAGAGAAAAGACCTAGAATCTAAGAGATGGTGCCTTAGATTGCTTCTTAGACAGCTAAGGAGCGGGCAAGCAAATTGTAGTTTGTGAATGTAAGGGAAGGATGATGAAAAAAGTATCAGAGGATCCTAATATGAACTGACACAAAGTAAAGTGAAGAAAACTAAAAGGTCAATTTCTACAAAGACAACATTATAAATAAAACAACTTTGAAAGGCTAAAGAACTAAAGAACTCTAATCAAGGTAATGACCAACCACGTCTCAGAAGGACCCACAATGAGGTATGTTGCCCATCTCCTGACAGAGAGGGGATGGACACAAAGTGCAGACGTGTGCATTTTTGGACATATCCACTGTATGGATTTATTTTCCTTGGCTATGATTTTTTATTCTGTGTTCTTTTCTGTGTATGGAAATTCTTTTTTCTGATGATTCGGTTCAGAATAAAAACTAAATTTAGAATTTTTTTAAAAGGGCAATAATCACTGACACCTTTGATAAGCATGTTTCTATGTTACTTGAAGGAGGGGATTCCTTAAACAGATAAAAATTGATGCACTCAATTATTTCAATGAACTGTTTTTGTTAGGCAACATTAGGAGTATAACTGAATAATAATCGGTTTTTGGCAGCTTGACAGGCCGAAGTGACTGTCTACCTCACCTACCTGTAGCTCTTGATCTGGTATCCTATCATGAAGGCAATTAGCAAGGAGGAGGGCCAGCAACTGGTTTTTCCTATCTTCTTTTTTAAAGTAGAAGGTCATCCATCAGCTAGTACCTAGGTTGCTGATTGCTTTGGGAAATAGTCTGACTGGGTACAGAATCTCACTTGATTTAATACTTCTTTTATAAGTGGAAGTAGAATCTTGGACAGTACTTGGACAATGCCTACGGTGATTAGGATCCATCTGGCATCTCTAAGGAAAGGTTTGGTGGTTCACATAACCTTGCCTTGGCTCGGGAGGATTTGCTGATGTTGGACTGGATCACAGGCAGGCCTTTCCTTTGACCTACTTTAGTTCTTTGATGTAGGAAAGAGAGGATCCAGAACATTCACAGAATCTCACAGGGCTGCCTGGGTCTTCCTATTAAAAAAAAGAATAGTCAAGAGTTCTGCTCTGGTTTCAGTTGCTTTTTTCTTACCAGCTGTGATTGTTCATCCTTCATTTTTGAAAAGGGCCAATAACATCACAGCATGATGTCTTCACTTGCCTATGAACTGGATTTGTCAGGCAGAGTTGTGCAAGTTATCAATCTCACTCTCTTCCAGAATCTTCAAAGCCCAATAGGGAGACAAAAGTCAGGATGACTGGCAATGAACCCACCCAGGATGCTGTGGATGACCTTGCATTTGGAATGTCTGACCAAGCTCTAAGAGCTCCAAGACAGCAACAGCCATCTTAATGGTTGTTGGAACAAAATGTTCTTTATACCCATTCCAAAGGGGGAAGTCATCACATGCTTGGGGCTCGTAAGTTACCCTCAACCTGGTTTAACTCACCTGCTCAGATGGCTTTATCAGGGTGTAGCCACTGTGCATGCTACAGCTTCTCAGAGCCACAGTGAGAATTGGAGCATGAGCACCCTACACAAAAGACTAACTGCCATGGATTTTGTGCTTTTGTGCATATGTTCACACTTTTAAAAAAATGCTTTGTTGAAAGCACTTGAAGCCCTATTAGATTCCTTTTAACTTAGCTTCCCATAGAATGAACACTCAAGCTGTTTGTAGTATAATTTTCCAGTTCTGAGTACATAACTCAAGTTCTTAGGGCAATTTGTACTAACGGGATTATCAAGTCTTAGAATTGTGTTGGACAAAATTATTTCTCATTCTGGGGAACAGCTTTAAGCTCCACTAGTTACCATACTGAGTATGGAACATTTAGGTCTGGCTGATTCTTTCAACTTTTTTTAATATCCAAAATTATCTCTTAGAGTTCATATAATACAAAATGGCTTTTATGAGAAGTAATGAATTTCATTTTAGGCCTTGTAGATAAGTCAGCTGGTACAAAGTAGGAAATGTATTTACCTTCTTATCTAGGACTCTATCAAAAAATTCTCTTCTGAAAAAAAAACCATATTAAAAGTGTTACAAAATGAAACAAGACCAGAATATCGCCCCCCCCCCCAAAAAAATCTAGCTTCTGGATCTTTTCCCAACTCCCCCTTCTCCACATACTTGGTACTGAAATGATTTTTTAAAAATGGATAAGAGTGAGTCATAGAGCCAGCTTTGGTCTACTCCTAGATCCAATTCTCCATGGATCTGTCATCTCAGATGTCATCTCAGAACATCTGTGGGTGTTCTCTTCCATAATGTGGATCTCTGCCAATCCATCCCTGCTCCTGGAGTGTGACTCTGGTTCATGTTCCTCTTAAATTCCCTATGGAAATCCAAACACTGAAATAGGGAGAGAGGGCCCTTCCTCAAGATTTCCTGACATTGTAAGGGTCCAATGCAATACTGAAGCTGAAGCTTAAATATGTAGGCCACAGAATGAGAAGACATGACTCATTAGAGAAGACCCTGATGTTGGGAAAGATTGAAAGCTAAAGGAAAAGGGGATGACAGAGGATGAAAAGGACAGATATTACTGTCATGGAAGCAATGAACATGAGTTTGGACAGACTTCAGGGGATAGTGGAGGATAGAAGGGCCTAGCATACTATGATCCATGGGGTCACGAAGAGTTGGACATGTCTAAATGACTGAACAATAATAAAAATACAGAGGAGTTTTTCCAAGTTGTCGCAGTCATTCTGTATGTGGTCAGCGTTCACAATTTCTTCAAGTGTTTTGGCCAGTTATTAACAAATAATTAAACTCTGAGGGTGAGAATTAGCCAGCATCACTTTTTGAAGCATTCCGATCTGCAATTGGGTGAGAGTGACATCTAGTGTCATTAAGTGATCTAACAACTATCTGTACTATATTATTTAAACACATTCCTTTATGCTACTGTCTAGGACAGGGGTCCTTAACCTTTTTTGTGTCAAAGACCCCTTTGGCAATTTGGTGAAACCTATGAACCCCTTCACAAAATTAGGTTTTGTTGCCTACATTCATAAAGGAATGAAATGCTAAATTTCAATTAGAGGTGAATAAAAATGATGATACAATTGAAGTAGTGTGCCATTTCCTTGTGCTGCTCATTTTACAGATTAGGAAACTGAGGCAAACTAGGTTCAGAGACTTGCCCAGGGTCACACAACTAGGAACAACAGGAAGATTCATCTTCCTGAGTTCAAATCTGGCCTCAAACACTTATTAGCTATGTGACCCTGGGAAAGACACTTAAGCCTGTTGTAACCGCAAGACCCTGACATACACAGGGGCGCCTGCTGTCGCAGGTTCTTAGATCTGCCTTTATACAAGAAAAGGCAACTTTTGAGGGATCAACAATCACTTTAATCAAGCACATGTATCATTCACTTAGTTCAGGGGGTAAAGTTAGCACCCTGAACTTCAGAGAAAATACAGAGAAATCAAAATCAACAGACATGCTTCCAAATGTCTGACACAAGCAATACAGACATCATAGATCAACAGTCAGATCCAACTGTCTGATCATAGTTACCAGAGAGGGAAGCATCAACATCTGGGTTTTCAAAGGCTGGGGTGGGGGAGGGGGAATTCTTAGCGGCTTCCCAGTGTCTAGTCTGGCCAAACAAATACTTCCAGTCAGTAAGCCCCAAAGTAAAACCGCACCTCAGAATACTTAAACATTTTTAGGAGCCAGAGGACATCACCACCCTTGGGAACCAGTGTCTCATTAACAAATCTTTCCAGGCCCATTAATGGGTAGGGAAGGTCTTCTTTAGTCACATGATTCAATTAGAGGCACTTGATGATACTAAAACAAAACAAAAAAGTATTGTCAATACATCTGCTTTTAGTTTTAGTTTCTTCATCTGTAAAATGAGCTGCAGAAGGAAATGGCAAACCATTTCAGTATCTTTACCAAGAAAACCCCAAATGGAATCAAGGAAGAGTCAGCCATGACTGAAATGACTCAACAACAACATAGGCATCAAAGAATCTTTTAATTGTCACAGAGGATGTTCAGCACAAAGATCAAACCAAAGAGGGAATCCCTAACACAGGTTGTCCAAATGTTCCTATCAGAAGATTACATGAGGCTTGATGTCCTGAGCCCTGGAACACCATCAGTAATGTCCACAATCACTATAAAAAGAATGACCTAGCACTTCCAGGAACAACGAAAATGTTTTCTGAGCAATCTCTGTCCCAGAGTGCCTTCCTCTCCAGGGTATTTAAGAAATTTACCCAGAAACAACTAAGTCCTCCTGACTCCAGGCCCAATGTTCTACCCACTGCAAAACTGCTTAATTTTAAGTAAGAGCTTTTTAAAATTTTTATCACTTTACCTCAGGCATTTATGACAATAGTCACATAAGAAGGCACTTAGTGGCTAAGCTAGTCATTTATACAGAGAGAAAAAATAAGATCCACGTCTGGGAAGATAAAGTGAGCTGATTAGCACAGACTAAGAAATACGCAGAAACTGCAAGAGGTGGGAGGGGCTTCCTGCTCTGGCAGCCTTCTTTCCCCATGGGATAGCAGCCTGGGAAGGGATGGGGTCTGCTATGGGAAGGGTGGTCTCATACAGTTGGATCCAGTTCAAGATAGGGCCTCCACAGCACCACATATGTGAGTCTTTGTTCTCACAGTCTTTTAGAATGCAGGCTCTGGAGAGATGCCTGGGGGATTACTGTTAGAACTGCTTGTGTCCTTCTCAGAGATGGAAATCTGGTCTTTGAACCAAAGTAAAAAGGCAGAAAAATGAAATGCATCCTCTACAGACCATAATACAATAAAAATAGTCATTGGTTGAGGGACTGCAAACAAAAGACATAGATCTAAATGTAGACTTAACACTGAAATGCCAAATCAAGAGGGGGATTCATAGAAACAATAATTACGTGAGTATAACTCCAATTCAAAAGTCAACTTGTATGGGACTCAGTTTTTGGAGATCAATGGCCCACATCTGTGTGAGGGAATTGGAAGTGGGCAGAGTTACCCTGATGAGAGTTCTGTACAGGTATGGAGGAGCATTGATCTCCACCAATGAGAGTCCCATATAAATGGGAATTGGAATTGGAGCTATGTGAAAAAAAAAAATGTTGAACTAACATGCCAAAATTTCTAGGATGTCACTAACAATTATGGGGGGAGGGAGAATCATGTCCCTATAAACATACATTTGCCTCAAAAATCTCCTCCCTTAGAAAGGGTCCCACATGTACAAAAATATTTATAGCAGCACTTTTTGTAGTGGCCAAAAACTGGAAGTCAAGGGGATGCCCATCAATTGGGGAATGGCTGAATAAATTATGTTATATGAACGTAATGGAGTACTATTGCTCCATAAGAAATAATGAACAAGAAGACTTCAGAGAGGCCTGGAAGGACTTATATGATCTGATGCTGAGTGAAAGGAGCAGAACCAGGAGAACTTTGTGCACAGCAACAAACACAGTGTGCGAGAGTTTTTTCTGGTAGACTTGGATCTTCATAGCAATGCAAGGACATAAAAAAAAAATTCACAATGGTCTTCTAAAGCAAAATGCCTTCCACATTCAGAGGAAGAACTATGGAATTCAGTTGCAGAATGTAGCAGATCATTATGTGTGTGTGTGTGTGTGTGTGTGTGTCTGTGTCTGTGTCTGTGTGTCTGTGTGTCTGTGTGTCTGTGTGTGTGTGTGTTATGTTTTGGTTTGTTATATGATTTCTCCCATTTATTTTAGTTCTTCTATACAGCATAACTGTAATGAAAATATATTCAATAGGAATGTATGTATAGATCCTATATAGAACTGTATGCCGTCTTGGGGAGGGAGGGGACTTGTGGGGGGGTAGGTAGGGGGAAAAAAATCTAATTTTTATGGTAGTGGTTGTAGAGTATTAAAAATAAATAAAATCAAATAAAATCTCCTCCCTTAGTTCACTCCTCCAGATACCAATTTCCAACTCTTTCCATTCCTGAGGTAGGACAAAATGGTCTTTTCATGCACCAGTTCCTACCAATGTCACCCAGGGCAAGGTCCCCATCTCCCTTCATAGAATATCTCTTTTCACCCATAGGAGCATTTGTCAGGAGATCCTCTCCTTCTATCGAAGTAACTCCTTTTTCTCTTTTCAATCTTTCCCCTCTCCTCCTCTCCCACTTCTCTGTAGGCTCATCTTTTTGTGAGAAACCTCAGGGGCCACCTTCCCCTCATGACTAGACCTTGATCTGATCCAGGCACATCATGGCTCTCCTCTATCCCACTGCTCCCCTCCCTTTTTCATGTACCCTCCCATTCTGTAAGGTAAGTCCCACATACCAAAAAAATATCAATTCTCTTATCGCAGGGTGTCACCAGGTTCTGTTCACAATGCCCCATGCCCATCTTTCCACTATACACTTAACTGATTTCTGCCTTCACTCCTGCCTGTTTAAATGTTGAGAAAGAAGTTTTTTACTGTCAGAAAGGTAATCTTGACTTCTTTGTATTAGGAGTATCTAATCAATTTTAAGCTTTCTGTAGACTCATTGATCTCCAAGTTGTACTCAGGATTTTCTGTATTTTGTGCCAGGCCAGTAACCCTTCCTACCCCACTCCACTCCCCCATTCCTTCACCCTTTTTTCCTCATCCTTTTATGTGTTACCTTCCCCCATTAGACTCAGCTTGCAGGGAGCAGAGATACTCTCTCATTTTTGTATTCACAGTACTAAGCACATTGTAAGTACTTTGCAGCAGGGCCTGGAGTCAGGAAAACTCATCTTCCTGACTTCAAGTCTGGTCTCAGATACTTAGTAGGTGTGTGACCCTGGGCAAGGCACTGAACCCCTGTTTGCAAGTTTCCTCATCTATAAAATGATCTAGATGCATAAAGAGCAAACCACTCTGGTATCTTTGCCAAGAAAACCTCATAAGGGACCACAAAGAGTTGGGCAGGACTCAACGATTAGCATATACTTACATTTCTCAATGGGTGGTCTCAGGGACCTTTTTGTCAGTCAATTCAACTAATCAGTGAACAAGCATTTATTGACTCCAGCAATATATTTGCCCAAAGGCTGATTCCTTTGGAGATTGGAGCCCTAGGAGTCCAGGACACTGAAGGCTTTCCCTTTGCCAGCTAGGAAAAGTACACTGCTCCAGCCTCAGCTTGTGGTAGAGAAAAGGCTAGAAGAGATCCACTGGGAAACCTGACTGTTTCTAGCAGATCTCTCTGCCTAAGGAACATGGAACCCAGGTGTGAGCAAGCCTGCTGCTGTGAGGCCAACATCTACCTTCTTCTTTATTGCCCCTGTGGTGCCCTGAGAGGATATGGGAGCATGGTCCTACTCTGCAATCCGGACACAGAAGTCTTTCAGCCCTGCAGGGATCAGAGCTGCGCCCATTGCTTTGAGCTCAGCTGCTACTGCAATGGCAGTGAGGATGACCTCTCTGAGGAGAGACTCGCTGAGGAAGAGGAGGAGGATAGTGGTTTTGAAGAAATGGACTAGGGGTCCAGCCATGTTTTTGAAGTTGAAGGGTAGGTCCCTTCTGGTGGGACTCTAGCCCTCCTGGAGCAGGAGTGTGAATGCCAGCATCCAGGATTGACGCCATGACCCAATCCAAGAAAAATGGCACCAAAAAACAGGAAGGGAAGGTGAGCCATGGAAAGGCTCTTGTCCTTCCCTGTTTGGTAGTCTCTCCATTTGACATCAGATGGACTTGATCAATGGACTCATCTGGGGGACTTTGACAGGAAACCTAAGTCACTGAAAGCAAGAGCACAGAACTCTGGTTTTTCCATTTTGGCTGATGATTAAATAAAGTCTTCCTTGGGGACTGAATCTCTGGCATTTCTATCTTTGGAATATTGTTATTGTCGTTCCTTTGCTCTCAAAGAGGATCATGACACCAGGGAAGTGATGCTATGACATGCACCGTAACCTGGATTTAAGCGAGGGAGGGCTCTGCAAAGTCACCAGTCTCACTTTCTCCTCCCAGAGTAATGGGTGCTGTGGCAAGATATAGATCAGGATAACTGGAGTGGCCCTGGATGCAAGTGGGAGTAGTTGACCTTTTTAAGCTAAGATCTTTCCCAGTAGTTTGCCTAAGGCAATGGTCATTCAGGATGGAAGACGTGAGACCAGGTGTCTAGCTCCCTAAAATGGGCTGAGAGGGCTTCAGGTAGCCTGGGTCATTGCTTTGGAAAAATGCTACCTTGCAAGGGTTGGTTGAAAACTAGGAATTATACTCCTGGAAACAAAACTTATAGGAACTGGTATAAACACTGATCCCTTCAGGACTAAGAAAAGAATGCAGACAGGCTAAGGACAATCTGGATGAAAGAGTTAGTGAAGGGAAGTTGGGAGACAGTCATTCAAAAGAGCTGCCTCTTCTGTATGTCTAGGCCTAACACCAAATTCAAAGTAGTGTGATGCTGGCTCCTCTACCACCTTGTCTGGAAAACTCTCCCTCACTTCTGCTCAAATGCAAGTTCCTGCATTAGTCCTTAGCTCATCCCCCAGTTGCTTTCATCCCTCTTCCTCTTTTACCCTAGCCTGTGTATCTGCATTTATTTTCCTAAGTCCCCTTCTACACAGAGCTTTGTCTTGCGCTAAGCTATGAAGATCAGTGCAGGACCTTTGGGGAGCCCTGACTGCTCAGCAACAGACTGCTGAAACCAAAGACCCCAATGATGACTGTGTCCTCCTTTGGGAGAAAACAGCAGTATGGCAAGGCCAGTTGTCATGTCTTGACAGCTCGAAGGCCCAAAGCAGTCTACTAGACAGATCTCCAGGCCAGAAGCTAGCATATCTGCTGCAATGGAAATGATGCAAGAACAGTGAAAAAGGCAGAACTCCATGAGTCAACCATATATAGTCATCTTGCAATAAAGTCTTACGAAAGTTACTGTACTGCTAGAAATCACCTTTCCAGAGACAAGGAATCAGAGATAATATGGGGAATTTGTATAACACTTAGAGATGAAATGAATTTTTAAAATATTTCATCTACCCAGGCTGTCAATGAAAACAAACAAATAAAAATTTCTGAATTTAGTAGAATGAGGATGAAGGTATCATGAACATCCAGCTCAAATCAAGTTCCAAACTAGCCTTGTGGCCTCTGACCAGCTTCAATCTTCTCATCTGTCAAATTGGGATTATACTATCTGCATTTGCTACCAGATAGATTGTCTTGGGGAAGAAGCTGTGTAACACTGAAGTTCTATACAAATAATTTATATAACATATAATCGTATACTAATTCACAGCCACCTGGAGGGGACCCTACTGGTCATCCTCTCTCTAAGAACCGCAGAAAGTTGCTACTTGCTGGACACTTCCATTCCCCGAGGGGAATGAAGCACCAGAAACACAAAGGTGGCCATGGAACAGCCCAGCTCATGAATCTTCCTGTCCCTCTGAATAGGAACAGGTTAGTGACTAGCTTTTTCAACAAAAGTAACTTCATTCAATGACCCTCGGAAAATCAACAACATGCAAACATAAAAAAAAAAGACATATGCACCCAAAAGTGCTTGATAACCTCTCTCTTCTAAACTGAAGAGGTTGTCTAGATATTCCTATCGGATGATAACTGGTGCTGGTTGACTTGAGCCTTGGGACACTAATAGGTCCCTAGTAAGAAAATCCAATCACTTCAAAAAGAATAACCCAGCATTCTCAGCAACATGCAAAAGGGTGAAGAATATATGCTGCCCAATCTATGATGCATAGTGATTGCCATACTTCCTCCCTGACACAAAAAACAAAAATTTGTAATAGTGCACTTTCAATGGTTCCCTATGACGCATGTAACCAGAATACACACTATTAATCAATCAACAAACATTTGGGAAGTACCTGCTAAGTGCCAGATTTTATGCTAGATACTGGGAAGTCAAAGAAAAAAAACTCCAGTACCTACCCTCAAGAAGTTTACATACTATTATGGGACATTTTTGTCATTGCTGTTGAGTTGTTTCAGTTGTCTTACTATTTCAGACCCCATTTGGAGCTTTCTTGGTAGAGATACTGAAGTAGTTTGCCATTTCCTTCTCCAGCTCATTTTACAAATGAGGAAACTGAGGTAAACAGGGTTAAATGTCTTGCCCAGGATCATATAACTAGTGTCTCAGATCAGATTTAAACTCAGGTCCCCATGACTCTATGGCCAGTGCTCTACTGTGTCATCTAGCTGACCTCATTTATTTAAGAAAATAAAAATACTTATATAATATACATATATTCTCTTAGAAAAGGTCAAATAGTATTTACATGCAACTGGGGTTACATATAGAAATGTGGGAAGGAAGGGAGAGAGGAAGGAAGGGAAGGAAGAGGGGAGGGAGAAAGGAAGGAAAGCCTGGCTAATAAAGTTGCAACACATTACTAGACTTTCAACTCCTCTAGTTCTTGGCAAAGTATTCTGCATATTGTAAATGCTTAATAAATCTCAGTCTTTGGTCTCTTTCTTCCCACTAAATTTGAAGGTCGGTGAGTCAAAGTTTTGATCCTAAATGTTGTATTATCACTTAGCCCCCACTGTAGACATGGCATAAATGCTCAATAAATATTTGTGCAATTTTATTGGAATATCAAAATGTCAAGACTGATCCTACTGAATGAAAATGATCTTGTCTCCTTTTATGTTTCCCTTTTTTCTAATTATTGTTGGGCCACTTTTTACCTCTCTCTTCTTACCCAACAGCCTTCCTAGAGGAGGTGGCTTTGGGATTGGATTTTGAAACCTTCTCCTTTCTGATTTAGATCAGATTCTTAATGCCATTAAGACATTTTGATTTAGGTCTGATATAGGATTGAAAGACAGGTTACATGTCTATATGGTGGACATTTAGCTTTAGGTCTAAGAAATAAAGACAAAATTACTTGAGAACCAAATGTTAGGATCCAAGTAGAAAGTATGATCTGAAGCTGATTATCTCAGAAATGGCTGGAGCTTTGAATCACCTCAAATGTAGGTCGCTGATCAGTCTACAACAGGAACCTTCATCAGTTTAAACCATCTACAACTATAATTAAATCAAATCTATTCTAAGCAGTGTACTTCTGATCTCTCATGGATAAGAATTTCACCCAGAACCAAATGAATTTCTCTCTGCCCCCCTTCACTTTCCAGTTTTCTCTACTACATGGAGACACTACACACTTCACTTTTCTAAACTTCCTCCTCTTTCTGAGATGAAGCTAAAGTAGAACATTTTAAAAGGTAAAGTAGAACATGTGGTCAAACATCTTCAAATGTGTCCATTTCACTCACTTGAAAGGGGAAATTTTTGACCAAAGGAATTGGTCAACAAAGTTCTAGAGTGAAAGGGATGGAAAACTATCCCCGTAATGCAATGAAGATTGACAAGAGTGTTTGAGATGAGAGAGGATTGAAATTGACAGACACTCTAGGAGCAACTTAAAGGCATTGCACAAACCCCAGGAACTAAGAGACACCTTCAAGAGGAAGGTCAGTTAGGGAATGACTGAACAAGTTGTGGTGTATAATTGTAACAGCATTTTATTATGCTGTTAGAAATGATGAACTCAATGATTTTGGAAACAACAAAGCGCAAAATAAACAGAACCAAGACAATGTTGTATACAGTAGCAGCAAATTGTTTTAAGAACACCTTTGAGTGAATTTAGGTATTATAAGTAAACTACAAAGGACATATGAAGGAAGATGCTATCTGAATGGAGAGAAAGAACTGACAAATAGAAGTATGTATAAAATGATTTTACATTATATATGTATATGGGTAGAAACACACATACACATATACATTTGTGTATAAAGGTAGCTATCTCGAGGCCTGGGATGGGGCAGGGGAAGGAGAGGAAAAATATTTACATGATGACTTCATTATATATTTAAAAGGAATATCAGGTTGTGCTTAAAAATTTGCAGTTTCATGTACAATCACCTTTTTAAATTATATTTGTTATATTATTATATTTTGTTACAGAAATGCTTGTTTTATTCCATAAATTAAAAATGAAATAAAAAATATATTTTTTAAAAGGGTCTTGGGCTCTACACTGCCATCCCAGGGGAAGTTGTCTTACTTCATTGATGCAGCAGATTTAATTCCTATTCTTTCCCTCAGTATGGCAGCCTGAGAAGGGTCTGCTCTGGGATGCAGCTGGATATAGTTCAAAATAGGGCCCCTGCACTGCCATTCATGTGTTCATCAGTCCTCACAGATCCTCTGGATACAGGCTCTGGGAAGACATTTGGAGGATAATAGTTAGAACCATTGTGTTCTCAGAAATGGAAATCCGGTCTTCATTCAAACCCCACCGTTCTCACTCCTCTGACTTCTTTCTTCTTCCTCTGAGGTTCCCAAGCTAAATGGCTATGGGATTGATTCACTGCAGCCCTCTCTATCCTTCCCCTGTGAGGGTCAGAGACCCTGCCTCCCATTTTTCATCCCAGAAGTAAAGCATCAGAGGCACAAGTCATCAGGGCACAAATCAACCAAGCACCAGAGGCACAAGTCAACTTGCCAATATTTAAAAACCACAGTTCTCTGCTTTTACTTTTGACTTGGGCTTCCCTACCTTTAGTGAGCTTTTGAAAGCAGAAACCAGTCTCCTCCTACCCCCAAGTGGCCACTGAGGTAGTCCACCAGATGTAGTCTATCAGAGGAGAAAGGGCACAAGGCAGTTTCCAAGGCTCCGCTTCCCCTGCCTGTTTCTCTCCTTCTCCTCTTCCTGAACTCAGTCCTGGAATCAAACTGGATGCTGGCATTCAGAATCATTCTGAGCTAGGACGAGAGCCCTAAAAATCTACTCAGCTCCACTGGGGACTAACTGTTCAAATCCTTGCCAAACCCCAGACCCTCACAGTCAGAAGCCTTTTCCTATTCTAAGAGGCTGTCTTCCCTTCTGAAGTGGTAAGCTGTCCCCAAAAGTGAAAGCCAGTAGCTACCAATTCAGGCTTTTATTCATTGGGGCCTAAATTCACCAGGTGTATTAAGAGTCAAGATCCAGCTCAGGGCATCCAGAGGCTAAAGCTTCCACAGTGGCATCTTGCCTTCCATAGCAACAGTACAAATAAATCCTGGAAGGGCTTCCAGTTAATGAAACAGTGTAGGTGACTGCTAGCATCAAACTGAGACTTATTAGTTTCTACCTCTTACAATTAAATCCATTCATCAGCCCCCCACACCACCCCCTTTCACTAACAGGGCTCTTCATTTACAAATGGAAGGGAACTTTCAAGCTAGAGGCAATCAAGCCTTTTTCTGAAAGGGAAGCTGATAAAAGGGCTGGGCTGCTCAGTAAATATGGCTGTCTTATTGATTTAATTAATTGAACAAAAAAGTCCAGCATTGTGGAGATAATTGTCAATCTCTCTAAAAGCTTTGTAGGTAGTTCCCACTCCTTTCCACCCAATCAAACACCTTCTTTAGTACAAAGAGTTCCCTGAGTACTCACATGTTGAGTAGTTCCTTGGGGTTTCTTTCTACTTCATGACCTAGTCAAATATACTTAATACAGGGACTTGGGCTCCCTTCCCCAAAGCTCATTCCTCTCTACTTGTAACCCATCCTGTATAGCCTCTGCTTCCAAAAGACATAGAATTGCTCAAAAACTGATCAGAGAATGATAGGAGTGTAGAATTAGAGAAGGACCATGGACCCTAGGGGTCCTTTTTAACAACCTATTTAATAGGTGAGGAAGTCATCTTTTGTTTCAGAGAAGTGAAATAAATGGTCATAAAATAAGCAAATAGTGAACCCTGCATTTAAACCCAGATCCAATCCAGCGCTCTCTCTTCAGCCTAGTGATAACGATGTCTTAATGTCTATAACTTACCTTCTCAATCTTTTTCCCTCCTACTACCAACAGCCACTTCACCAGCTTTCCTATCTCTCCTCACCCAAACAATGTTCATTTTCCACTGCTGATTCTTTGCTCATGTTATACCCTCACTTGGAAAGCACAACTCCCCTCTGTGCCAAACCTTTCCTAGGCTAAGTCCTTCCTCCTCCAAGAAGCCTTTTCTGATGATTTCAACCTAGCTGACTTCTTTCTGCTATACTCACTCTTTCCCCTTGAGCACTGGTTTTATGTTGTAGGATAGTTTTACATGAAATCTTTTCTCTCTAATTGTTAGCTCCTTGAGGACAGGGAACTTCTAATCCTTATTTTCTAGGAACTCAGTACTTATTGAATGAATAAACAATACAAACAATTCACATGTCTATGCTGGTTTGTTTTACATGTAGCAATGGTAGGAAAACCTACCATTTAAGAAACTTGACCCTCAGTAGGGAAAGAGGCAGATTCTGAAGCTACATTTTAAAAATCTTATTACTGACCTAAAAATTGCATGTTCCAGCTTTGCTCCTGAACATGGATTGCATCCTCACACTTCTCTGCCTTTGCTCACACCTTAACCCAGATAGTACTTAAAGAGTCTCCTTCCTTTTCCTTTTTGTCAATTAAATTCCTCTCATCCTTGAAAGCTCAACTCATCACCTCTTCGGTGAAGGTTTTCTATTCCCCAGGTAATGGGTGGTAATGGAACTTTCTCCTCCAATTTCACAATAATATTTTGTGCATCTCTAATAGCTTTAAGTCTTACCCATAACAAAGCTCCTGGACCCCAGGGACCTAGTTTTATATACAATTTTGTGTCACCTCTCCTTCCCCCCAGGGCTTACTCCAAGTTTTTTGAGATAGGCTCTAATCAGGGGTGGGGAACCTGCAGCCTCAGGCCACACATAGGCCCTCTGTGTCCTAGGATGTGGCCTTTGATCACAAGTTTTACAGAACAAATCCTTTTATTAAGGAGATTTGTTCTGTGAAGTTTGGATTCAGTCCATGACCTAGAGGATCATATGTGGCCTCGAGGCTGCAGGTTCACCACTCCGGCAACACTAAATGAACGTTCTCATTGGTCAGACTGCTGAATAAACCCTTACTGGAAGCCTGAAGAGGGCACAGGTGTATGTCAGTTACTTTATTACATTCATTAAAAACAAAGCAAGCACTTGCTTAGTACTTACACTTACCACCTTCAGAGTAAAGGGATAAGGGATAACTAGCAGGGTGTAAAATCTTTGTGCCATCAAGACACAAGATTTGAACATAGGTAACTATGTTACAATTTTAAATTCCCAATAGAACAGTGATAAAAATAATGGAAGTCTTGAGAGGCCAGAGATGGTATTCAGGATTACTTCAATTCCAGCCACATTTATTAAATGCCTGCTACATTCCAGGTGCTGTTCTAGGACCTGGAGATACAAAGACAAAAATAAGCAGTCCTCATCTCCTCCTCCTGAGGAGCACCTAGGTGGTTAAGTGGCCCTCGAATCAAGACCCAAGTTCAAATTTGGCAGGACAATTACAAAGTTGTGTGGCCCTAGGCAAGTCACTTAACCCAGATTACCTACCCCTCCCCTCAAAAAAAAAGTTTACTGAAAGGATACAACATGTGATACATATTTCAGGTATACTGTGTGGGATAAAAAGACCCTTACTCAAAATCTTAAATAAATGAAGAGGCTTCTCAATAAGAACAGAAAGAAAAGAATTTATTACAATTCTCAAGAAAGGGACGTCCCTCCACCAGGTCGGGGAACCTGGTGGAGGGAGGAAACTTACAGAAATTGAAGCACAATTTTTATACCCTAACGCAGAGAATCCCACCTCCCCACTATCGCACCTCTCCATTGGCTGGGAGGCAGGCTCACAATCTAAGCACAAAAAACTAGGCAAACCCTGGGAAATCTTCACCTATCCCAATACAATTACCTCATCTAATATCTAACTTAACTGCTGATGTGGCTTTAGAAAAGAGGGGAGGGGGAGAAGCAAGAACTGGTAGTGCTGATGTGGCAACAGTACAACAAACAATGAGGAGATTTGAGTAACTTCCAAGTTTCATCTACAGCCCACAGCACTTTCACAAAGAAAGCTGGTAGCTGGTAAGGGAGGGGGGGAACCAACTGACTATCCACAAGCCCTGGATACCTGAAACTCAGGTATCCAAGGAGAGAGGCCTTATGGAAGAGAAATTTTATTTAGAAAGTCCAATATTCCCCATATTTTTATTATGAAAAGTCTTCACAATCTCCTCATTTCACTCATATACATACATACAAAATAATTTCAATAGACAGAGTACTGACAACTTGGGTAGGAGATCTGGGAGTGAGGAAAGGCTTTCTTAGGCCTTTAATATTCAATTCTAAAAGGACTGATTTAGACTTCAGTGAATAAAAGATTCATCAAGCTGGAGCTGAGTAACTTTTGTTTACCTTCATAAATTCCAGATAAGTAAGCATTTGCTTATTTGAATCTGACTAGAGTTAAGCTTAGTTAAAAGCCTTAGGATTAGCTTATTAGGAATATATGTTTAAAAGGTCCCACAGCAAAAACTCCCAAAAGTCCTGCCAAAACAAATGCCCACCAGGCAGAAGCAGCCCCCTTTGGTACTTGTTACACAGCACCTCCTACACACAGGAACCAGGATGCTTCCCTTGTAACTCACTTCAAAGATGCTAACCACTTGGCACGGGCAACCACCTAACAAACCCAATCTTAAAATTCTTGTCTCTATCAAGGCTCAGGGCTCAGCTAATTGAACCTCAAGTAGTTTTTGCTACCTATTTTCACAGGTGAATTCTTTTAACTCCCTGTCAGCCTCCCTTTCATGTTTAACTACTACCTATTTCAAAGGATTATAGCTCAAACGTATCCCAGATTTAAAGTTGGAAGGGAATTTAAGGTCTTCTAGCCTACTTACTCTACAGGTAAGGGAATGGAGAATGAGAGGTTAAGGAACCCAGTCCAAGGTTGAAGAAGATGAAGGTAGAGTTGGGTGTTCCAGCCAAAGAGCTGACTCTAAAGGTTCTTCCCCCTGTGAAATTGCTACTACCTGGTTTTGTGGCCTAAACCACCTGTAATAACCTGGAGTGGAACATTTTGTTCAGTGTATGAGAAGTTCCATTAGTCTTCACTATTCTCTCCCCTTTTAGGAAATAAAATAAAGCTAATATAAAAAATGCTAAAATAAAGCATTTGGTCACCATCTTCTCCCTTTAGATATCTTTGCTTCAATTTGACCTCTTGTCTTTGAGCCACAAATCACTAGCCTCCCACTAATGGATATCCCCAAAGGTCCCAATCTTCCTTTATTTTTCCTCCTCCACTTCCTACAGTAGCTGTACCTAGGCATAAACCAGGGACAGCTGGGTAAGGACCTCCTCCCACAAAACTTAAGACAAAGTCAACCTAAAGCGTGAACTTAAACTAATCTTAGGTCTTTGCTGAGGTTCAGCTCCCCAATTCTTATTTCTGGAACAAGTTCTGGAGCTGGAAAATTTGAGCCAATAGTGCTAGAACAAAAGACAGGCAACAAAACCCACATGAAGACAAGATAGAGAGTGCCAAACCCAAGGAATGGAAAGTGAAATGAAAAGGATAATCCCCAAACTCCAACCCATTCAAGCTAGCATTTTTCCAAAGCAATGACCCAGGCTAGACCCCAAACCCCCAGCCCAAGATTCTTGTTTAGAGGAGCAGTATACCAGTTCTTACTGGTTTCTTTGCAGGAGCATAATCCCTAGCCTCCAACCAACCACTGCAAGCTACAATTTTTTTCCAAAGGTCATTTTTTCAATGACCCAGGCTACACTCAAGCTCTCCCAGCCTTCCTTAGGGAGCCACACACCTGGTCTCACATTCACATCAAAGACAAATACCAGAGGTTCAGTCACCAAGGAAGACTTTATTTAATCATCAGCCAATGTGGAGAAAGTATAGCTCTGTGTTCTTGCTTTCAGTGACTTTGGGTTTCCTGTCAAAGTCCCCCAGATGAGTCCTCTGAACAAGTCGGTCAAGATGCCAAATGCAAAGTCTACCAAACAGAGAAAGACATGAGGCAATTTCCAAGGCTCATTTTCCCCTTCTGTCTGGTGACATTCTTCTTGAATTGGGTCATGGAGTCAATTCTGCATGCTGGCATTCACACTCCTGCTCAAGGAAGGCTAAGCGTCCCACCAGGAGGGTCCTACCCTTCAATTTCAAAAACGTGGCTGGACCCCTAGTCCATTTCATCAAAACCACTATCTTCCTCCTCCTCCTCCTCCTCTTCCTCCGAGAAGCTTTCCTCAGAGAATTCATCCTCACCGTCACTGTAGTAGTTGGGTCCAAAGCAATGGTAGCATCGGCGATCCCTGCAAGGCTGAAGGGCTTCTATGTCAGGATCCGGGTCAGGACCTCCACAGAGTCGCATCCTTCTACAGTCGGACCTCAGAGAACCACAGGGGCAGTAGAGCTGCATGCAGATGGCACCGTTATAGCGGCAGCAGCAGGCTTGCTTACAGCAATGATCCATGTTCCTCAGGCAGGGAGATGAACTCTTACCAGTAGGCTGAGAACTACAGTTTTCCAACTCCCTCTCATCTTCCTTCTTCTCTCGGAAAGCCCCAGGTCTGGTCCCCATCATAATCTTAACATATCTGTACATTTTTACTCCCCGGCAAAAGAAAGGAAAGCTCTAAACTTTCTGCTTGCTGAGTTCCAAGTGCTTCAAATCTTCACCAGAGTCAGCCTTTTGGAAATTCTGCTGATGGCCTCAATAAATACTTGTTCCCTGATTGGCTTAATTGACTGACAAAAAGGTCCTCTAGGCTTGAGGTAATCTTCAATCAGTCAATCAAGTGCTAGCCCTCTTGAAGTGATGGGCCAGGACTGGACCCTGATTTAATCAAGGAAATTGAGAATACAAAAACTTTATCACTACCTTTCCTTAGGAGGAGATTAGATATAGAGACATAAGTGTATATATATAGATAGATATAGATATATATAGATATGTGTGTGTATGTATATGTGTGTGTGCATAGGGGATTGGGAAACATTGAAGTATATAGAATGAGAGGATGACAAGATCAGTCCTGTGCTTGAGAAAAATCACATTACTTGCTGTGTGAAGGATGGATTGGAATAAGGAGAGACTTGAGTCAGGGGCACCCATTAGGTTATTGCAGTACTAAAGATGAGAGATGCTGAAGACCTGTAGTGAGGCACTGGCTGTGTGAGTGAGGAGGGGATGTATGTTAGGGATAAAGGGGATATAAAAGATGTTGTGGAAATAGAAATGAGAAAAGTGAGGATGACACTCAGGTTTCCAACCTGGGAAACTACAATTTGGGAGAAGCCTCCACAGAATGAGGAAAACTCAAAAGAGAGGCGAGTTTTGGAGAGATTATGAATTTGAAATAGTCAATAGTCAGTTTGTAATTTGGGATAAAAGCTCAGGACATAAAATAGGACTTCTCAAAGTTCGTTCTTGTAGGTCTCTCCTTATTGGTGGACATTGAATTTGAGATTGCTGGTGTTCTGGCTTCCAGCTTCAAGAAAGAAAATGTGGAATTCTATACTGTTCCTTAAGTGAGAGAAAGATTCTGAGAAGGAACTGAAATGTAGAGGAGCCAGCATCTCAATCGTGTCTCTCTCCCCAGCTTACTGCACTAGAGACTCTATGTGTGTGATTTTATATTAATGTTTAGTTATATCAAGGATCCAATCATTGTAATAAAAATAGTAATTGAACCAATGGAAGCTGATGAGGTCACCAAGGGAAAGAGTATACAGGGTCAGGTGCCTGAGTGGATGACCTTGTTCATCAATGGGTTGCTCGAAAGAAGCAGACATCTCTCCTTCTTCCTACCCCTTTGCTTCCTCCTTTTTCCTCCTCTAATTGAAGTATGATTACTTCACTGTTTCCCACTGACAGCCATAGTCTCTCAGTGTAATTTCATAAATTAATTATCAATTCAAATGTCAACAAGGCCCAGAGAGGAAAGAGTATTCAGGATGAAAAAGTAGTCAAGAGTCTAATGCTGTAGAGAGGTCAAAGAGGGTAGGGACTGAGAAGAGGACATCACATTATCCAGTCTGGCAATCTAGAGGACGCCATTAACTTAGACTCAGCAATTTAAGCTCAGTGATGAAGTCTCAAAAGCATACTGAAGGACAGAGAGGGATAAGAGGAAAGGACACAGAAGAAACAAGCAGAGCTGGCTATTTTCAGTTTACCTGAGAAAGCTTTTGTTCAGTTATTCCCCGCTAGGTGATCACCTCTGATCTCCAATCATCATCACTCCCTGTCAAGTTTAATGCAATAAGCCTCTGATCTTCTGTCCATATTCTTTTGGGTTTCCACTCTAGCTCATTGGAGTGACGTAATTCACTTTAGCATAGTATTTTAAATTTTACAAATAATATGAGGGTAAAGGAGATAGTATGGGAAGAGAGTTGATGTCCCATCAAGCAGAGGAGTTTGAATCTTTCTACATACTCCACATTTCTGAACACGGAGTTTATTCTCACACCTCCCAGACATTTGTTCATATTTCATAGAAACAATTTGTTTTTCTCTCAGAATAGTTTGATTTATTGGTTTCACACACAAATCACCTGGTTTTATCAATTCAGTGGTTTTTTGTTGATTTTTTCTTTCAGTTTTTAGGTGTGTTTTTTTAAGGATTTCTATTTTGTTGTTTAATTGGAATTTTATGATTTGTTGCCTTTCTAGATTGTTAAGGTTGCATTCTCAATTCATTACTCCTGCCTTTTTTTTCTCCTAATACTCTCCCTAATGCCTAGACTGTCCATGTTTCTCTTCTTGGACTCTTAAGTTTCTTAATCAAAAAAAGAAGAAATCAGTCAGCAAACACTTAATCACCTACTACTTGCCTTGTATTATGCTAAGATACTTTTCATTCTGCTCTCACCAAAGTTATTAAAATTCTTTTAGTTTCCAAATCCAAATGACTTTTTCTCAATATTCCTCCTTCACTCCCTGTGCTCTTTCACGCTGGTGAATCTTCTCTTCTTAATTTTTCTTTTCTCTAGATTTCATGACATTGGGTTGTCCTGGTTCTCCTTCTACTTTGAAAGCAGATCATTCAAACAGTTAGCATTTATTAAATGCCTACTATGTGCCAGGCACTGTTCTAAGAGGGTGGGAGTGGAGGATGGAAATACAAAGAAAAGTTAAGAGGCAGCCCCTACTGCTTTCTAGGAGCTCACTGTCTAACGGGAGAGATAACATGCAAACAACTCTGTTCAGTTGTCAGTCAACTAAGATTTATTAAGTACCTACTATGTGCTAAGTATTTATATTGTGTTAATACTGAAAATACAAATACAATTAGCAAGAAAATCATTCCTGGATCAAGGAACTTGGATTCCCATGGCAGAATGTAACACATAAAAGGAAGTTGATAAGGATGAGGGATGGGGAATGAGAAGGGAAGGGTTGGTTACCAGCCTGGCACATATCAGAGAAAGTACAGAGTATAACATAGAAATTAATGGATCTATAGAAAGCTCAAAATTAACTGAACATTCCTAATATAAAGTAAAGATTTCCTCTCCAAATCTTAGAAGCTTCTTTCTAAATGTACAAAGGAATGAAGGCAGACATCAGTTATGTTTTCAGTGGAGAGGTGGGCATGGGGCATTATGAATAGAACCTGTTGATACCCTTCTTATAAATGAATCAATGTTTTGTTTTGTTTTTTCAAATGGGACTACGTTACAAAATGGACTTTCCAGCCCCAGGTCTTCTTCCCCAGAAGCCCAAAGTAAATCTCCTGTTCCCAGAACTGGTTTGTCTATTCTTAACGAATAATTCCACCACTCCAGAATGAGATCAAGAATAAGTCTTTATTTATTACAACATTTCAGGAGAAAGAGACCTGAGAGTCAACTGAGATGTACTATCTCTCCCAAAGTAGCAGAGAGATTTTATAATGTCTGACAAGGAGAAGTCAGACTTTCATTTAATATAGCTAACAGCTTCTAGAGAAGAACCAGTTATAGGATGTGATGAAATGAAAGGGACAAGAGAAATAGAAGTGTTTTAACTCCATTGAGTTACCTGTGGTCTAAGTAAGGCCCAGTATATGGCATTAGAACAGCAGGTATCTTAAGCTGAAAATAACATGAAACAAAATCCTGAAGCTTCTTACTGCCTCCTCAAAATAAAACTTCCAACTTAATTATAACTTAGGAGTTTTCAAGCTGAGGAATCAAGATGGCAGCCTGGAACAAGCATTTTGTTGCACTCTCCCAACATGCCCCCTCCAAAACAACCTAAGAAACATGTTAAATCAAATTCTGGGTAGAAAAGCCAATTAAAAGTCAGTGAGTCATTTTTCCAATTCAGGGCAGCTTAGGAAGATGGATAAACACTGGGGTGGAGGCAGTGCTAGGCAATGGAAGCCCACCAGTGTTGATAACTGTGTTGACACTGGACTGTGCCAGGACGAGAGCAGCAGCAGCAGTAATGGGGAGGCAGCCTCAACACCCAGGGATGGGTAAAGGACTGAACATTTGGTTTGAAAGAAATTCCAGTGAACTGTTGGACTAGCACTGGGAACAGGAACAGGTACCATCTGCCAGTTCTGTTGCCTATTACTGGCAATATGTCTAGGTCACAGTTGCAACACAGAGAGAGGAATGGTCAAGGTCACTGTCACAAGGAAGCAGGGGCCCTACCTGGGTAAATACCAGAGCACAGACCGGAAAGGGAATATAGAGATCTCTTGCCAGATCACACCACTTTGGATGCACCCAAACTTAGGCTCTCATTGATATGAAAGCAGAAGCACTTAAAAGATAAAAGCTCATGCCAGACATCCTCAAGAACAAGTGAAATTAAATGGAAACTAGCTTATGAGCAGGCCTGTTTTCCCAACCCTAGTTTTAGGAGTCTTTTAAAGGTAATGGAGTGGTGAGTGGAATCTCATTATAAGTGACAATCTCATTAAGGCTAACAGGTGAAAATAAAGTGTGAACCAGAGTTATACCCTAGACCTATTTTGCCACCTCTATCCATTTGAGCAGAATTAGATATATGGGATGAGAGCAGTTTCAATCGGGGAGACCCGATTGAAGGAAGGTGGTGTTCTCCACAAAAGGAGGCCAAAAGGTTCAAATGAAGGTTGAGAACTAAGGGAAAAATAAGGAATTTTGTTTTCTGCAGGTTGAGTTTGAGATGTCTATGGGAAATAGTTGTCCAAACTGCTAGACAGTTGGTGATGCAAGGTGAAATCTCAAGAGAGAGCCTGGGGCTGGATAGACAAATTATGGGAGTTTTCTGCCAGGGGACAAAATTTAAAACCATAGGAACTGAAGAGATTACTGAGAGTATGGAGGGAATAAATACTGTAAATTAACATAAATAAATGAATATAAAGAGGGAATAGTTTACAGGACCGAGCCTTGATTGATACACCCTTAGAGAAATCTTATTTCCTTGACTGATCTTTTCTACTCTGACTTAAAGTGATTTGCAAACTTAAGCCTCAGAGGATGTAGATGCAAATGTAGATGTAGAGAGGATCTAAGAATACAAACTGTAAGTTTAATAGTTATCTCTCTCAGAGGACTTTGCTCTCCAGCTCTCTGTGAAGACATATGGGTAGGGGAAAAAAGGCCTATTTTTAGGCTAGAGGTCCCAATTCATACTTCATTTTCACTTGTTCTCTCCTGGCTGAGGTTATCACTTATAATAAACTTAAACCCACCATCCTACTGCCTAGAAAGTCTCCCAGAATTAGGGGTAGGAAAACAGGCCTAGCTTTAGCCTAGTTGCCACTTTATTTTTTCTTGTTCTTGCCTCTATGAGGTTATCACTTAGGAAAAGACTCCACACACCACTCCACTGACTATAAAACCAGCCAGCTGGATGGTACATCTTTGTGTCCAAAGTACTAAGCAGTGTCTAAGAGAGTATCCCAGAGAACCTGGTCCCTGGAATAGGACTTCTGAAGCAATGGACCAAAGAAAGCTATCTTCTTCAAGGGACAGATCCTTAGTCAGAGACCACAACTCACCACCAGCACTGGCCACCTCTAGGCATAAGCTAGCCTGGGCTTAGGTCCTGGATGACTTCTCCATGCTGGCTAACTGCAGCTGTGAGAAACCCCAGTTTTGCTGGGATGCTATCTACTCTTCCTTATGGACTGTTTAGGACACAGAGACCAGGACTCCTCCTTGGAAAAGATCTGCCTTGCTGACCGTACGCTGCCTGTCCCTAAAAAGACCCCCAACAATATCACAGAGAGAAGGTCTGAGGATCCCTATGCCCAATAGCTTGACCTCTTCTCCAGGCTACTAAAGACTAAGGACAGAAGCAACCATTGGAGGGACCAGTGTCAGAAGCCCTCCTTCAGCTCTAGTCACACGCAAGCCTAGCGGAGCTGTCCTTTGGCCATCCTCAGATGTTTACTGGCTGTGTGACTCTGGGCAAGCCCTTAGCCCTCTCAGTTTCTGTAATTTAAGGTAATAATAATATCTACTTTACATCAAATGTGATAACATATATAGAATGTTTAGCCAATCTTAGAGGAATATATAAAAATGTCATAATTATGATTATTCCCCAGCTCCTAGCAGAGTACCCCAATAACAGTAATGTTTAATAAATGTTGGCAGTCCTCCGATAGCACTTGAGGAGGTATAAGACTTTCCCTGATCTCTAGTGAAGTTCAACATTCTAATATGAAATTCAAAGGACCCTGTAGAACGGATCCATTCTTTAAGAAGGAGACAGGTCAATGCGATTGAACAAACATGGATTGAGTGCCTACTATGTGCAAGGAAATGGCTAAGATGATGCTGGGGAATTCACTGTCATCCCAGGGGTACTGTGGCAGCATATTGGGGAGCTAAATGAAGGACATAAAGTGAAAAAAGAGACAGATTAAATGGGAAGAATGAGGGGAAGGAACCCAAACAGTATGACTGATGATGATGGCTGAGGAAGGTAAAGAAGGTGTCACATTCATCAAAGTACATTTGATAAACTATAACAAGAGTGGAGATAATGTAACTCTTGGTATACCTCAGTCTTATTGAATTCCTATTCTACATTCCTAGTTGCCAATTATGCCTAGACTTCCAGGATGGTAAGACACACATATCCCTCAAGCCCCTTTTCAGAAATAAATCTGACTCATTCATTTAGCACATATTTATGGACATATATGAGAAATAAAGAAATAGTTTACAATGTACAAATGAAGGTATTCCCTGCCCTGACCTGACTGGGGCAATCTCAGGTCTAATTCCTAGGACCATTCCATCAAAGAAAACCATGGGGGTGGCAATAGAGTCCGCAGGGAGACAGTGGACTGTAGTTATACATGGCATCCTTACTTCAAAAATTCTACTTCTGCCAGGTCAGGAGGGCCAAAACAGAACACTGTTCAGGTTGGGGGTAGTGAAGGCTAAAGGAGCTCTGGCTTTGCTTGAAGGACACTCCTGTCTAATCTTCAGAAATTCATTGGTCACAGGGAGCTGGATGTGAAGTTTCTCTGGGCACTCCTTCACAGATGATTCTTGGGCTCTGGTCAGAACCTTCCTCTTCTCCAAGTGGAGATCTTTGGGGCCCAGGTAGTGTCAGTAGAGCTGTCCACAGAGATAACAGGTGCCATTTCAGTGAAACTGGATCCTTTCACAACTTCAGTCAACTCAGCCAAAGGAAGTCATCTAAGACCCAAGCCCAGACTTCAAGGTACCGGGCTGTAGCTGTCAATGGTCTTCAGTAGAAAAGGCTATTTCTGTTGATGAAAACCTCTTCCGGGCCCTTTCCTCACAAACTTAATTTTAAGGACCTGGTTCTTTGGGGTACCACAGCCAAAAAGCAGAGTAATCAAGGTTGGAAGCTTTTTTTTTCTTAAAAAGGAAAGCTTTATTTTTGGGCGAAACTAGAAATCTCAGTGAGGTACAGAGAAGACACATTTTTTGCTTGATTATATGGCTAAGTTCATATATGGAAATACAGCTAAAGCCTTCTCTCATTCTAAGGGCCAGTAATATTGTTTAGTAAAAGTGAAGGCATCATACTTTTGGTTTTCCTTTAAAGTAGTAATGGCCAATAATTGTGAAACTTTTCCACTAAGATGCAGGTGTGAAAATATTATTCAACAGCTGTTACTATTAAACTGAGCTTCAATTAAGCAAACAATTTTTAGGTGAAAGCTATTAAAACTATTTAACAACCCTAAATCACATTTCTGCCCCTGTCCCAAGTGTGCCTGAGATTTGAGTATTTTAACTAGTAAAATACGTATCTTCTAATTGTTTTCCTTGTGTGACTTCTCTGACTTTAAATTCCTTGCTATAGTTTAAGCATATCAATGCAAGCTGCAATATTTTCCAACATGAACACTGAGTTGTTGTCCCTGATGGGCAAGAATTAACATGTTACGTAAGCAGAAGCCAGGAAACAGCTTGTAAACTCCCATTGAAGCTCCAGGTTCTG
Organism: Notamacropus eugenii; assembly: GCF_028372415.1. Lineage (NCBI taxonomy): Eukaryota > Metazoa > Chordata > Mammalia > Diprotodontia > Macropodidae > Notamacropus > Notamacropus eugenii. The sequence continues at coordinate 416,882,389 of NC_092875.1, read as the reverse complement.
GTCTAATAATAATCTTGTAACAAAGAACAACTGTTATGTAATGTGTATCAACTGAACACAAGACACAACTGTCTTGACTGTAGAATTAATGGCAAAATCATTTAAAGTGACTGAACTTGTGACCGAACAATGGTATCCGGGGAAATAGTTAATGCAAATGAAAAAGTTGTTAATATGATGAAAGTTTTCAAGCCAACATAGGCAATATGAAAAGGAGTTGGAAGGACAAAGGATGGCTCTTTGCATTTAGCTGCAGATAAAACATGCATCAGGTGCTAGGTGGGTGGCAAGCTTTTTAGGTGGTGTGGAGGCTTGGGGTGTGAAGAATGTTTTCTAGTGATTACTTCAGTTAGCAAAGTAAGATGTAAATAAAATGTCAAAGAAGACACCCAGGTTAAGATTAGGGCTTTTATTTCATTCTTATCTGGACACAGAATGAGGTGAGCAAATCCTTTTCATTTACAGATAGCTGTCTAATTTAGGGTTAGGTACTTGTCTAAATTCTTCCCTTGGTTTAGCACAGCTGGATCTGGGCTAGAAGCAAGACAGGCACAAAGATTTAACTACCTGGATGAATGCGGACAACTCACCTAATTTTTGGGTCTCTGTTAGATGAGTTCTAAGGTCCTTTCCAGTTCATTAGACCTCCCAATGGCTTGGTGAGGTAGGGCAAGTATTGTTCTCCTGTTTCAGATGAGAATACTGATAGATACTGTAAGTGATTCATCCACTGGCACAAAGCTAATGAGCGGCCGAATTGGAAGTGACACCAAGGTGTAATGACCTCAGCTTGGTAGAGTGGAAAGAGCACAAGATTTGGAGGGAGAAGGCTAGTCCTGCCACTTTGCCACATATGAGACCTTGGATAAATCACTTCAACTCCATGTGCCTCAGTTTCCTCCTCTGTAAAAAGAGGAAGTGAAATCAGTGCCTCTGAGGTCCTTTTTAGCTCTCTAGCTAGGATTCATTGAGTCAACCATCCTTTCTTAAGGAAGTTCACAGTTCCTTGGGCACTGAAGCTTACAGGACCTGCCCTCAGAACATCTTCTGAGAACCACTAGCTCTGAGGTAATTTTTAGTACTATTTGAGGGACAAGAAGGTCAGACCTACCTTAGAAAACTAGCAAACAGAAGAAATATTCTAGAGCTAGAACCATGCTGGTTCCTATAATCATTACCTTACTACTAAGATAGAGTAGTTAGGATTCACTCATGCCCTGAAGTGGGCAACAGTGCTAGTGGGTTTGGGTCTTTGGCTGATGATCTACTTATTGAAGAAGACCTCTTCTGGGTCAGTACCTCTGGAGTCCAGTTTTAGGAGTCAAGTTCTCTTTGCTCCCTATCCTCACCAAGAATTAGGGCCTTGCAAAAATGTGTTTTCAGAGAAAATCTCATTTTCATACTCAGACTTTGTGTCATCACTCATTTTTAAGTGCACTTCATTTAAACATGGCTCACCCTTCCCTCTACCCATTCTCCTAAACCTTCATGGAACCCCCACTCCCCTGCCCCTGAGATGTGGGAGTGTAATACACTTGACAAAGATACTTTTTAGTCCCTATCCCCTCCTCTAACATTTATTAATTTATGGAATGGTTTTTTCTCAGCACAGTTTTGTTTTGTGTGTTTACTGGATTACAAACTTTATTTAACAATACAAAACAGAATTAGGACCTTAGACATAAAGGTATATTGATGAAATGAGAGTTTGTTTGTTTTTTTAATCAGGGGATACTCTGCCACCCATCAATTGTGTCCCCTGGAAGAATCTAATTACTTAAGAGGAAACAAGAGCCATTGAACGATCCTGCTCACCACCTCACCCAGAATCATCCATAGTCAGTGGTCAATCAATTTAGAACTTCTTATAGATTTGGGCAGTTAGGTGGTACAGCAGATAGAGTGCCAGGGCTGGAGTCAGGAAGGCCTCAGACACTTACTAGCTATGTGATCCTGGGCAAGTCACTTGACCCTGTTTGTCTCAGTTACCTCATCTGTAAAATGATCTGGAAAAGGAAACAAAAACATTCCAGTATCTTTGCCAAGAAAATCCCAAATGGGGTCACAAAGAATTGGACATGACTCAAACAACTGAAAACAAATAGATTTGTGACAAGTTTGTGGAAGAAAGTGGTAGAAAAATATAGTAGCATGCAATGTGGACTGCAGTGTTTTTTGGCAGAATACCTTGACCAACACTGATCCCCAAAGTCTCTCATTTTACCTGTAGAGGTTAAATCCTTAGCACCTTAATGATGCTTTGTTGCTGGGTTTTTGTTGCTGTTGGATTTTTTAAAATTTAATTTTCAAAAGTTCCTGATTCAAATGCAAAAACTCAGAAATGTCACTCCTGCCTAGCCATTGACAGAAAAATTCCCTGAGGAAAAGGAGCACACAAGTGAAAGGTTTGGTTGTAGAAGAGGAACCAGGATTAGAGAGGTGAAGAGGTTTACCTTCTCAATTCAGCCTATTAGGCTGGTCTTGAGACTAGCACGTAGAAAAAGAAAAAGATGTTGGAAGGAAGGGAGATATGTGGCAGCATGGAGAATCTTAGAACAAAGGAAAAACTGCAGATGAAAAAAGGAATGAAAGTGTTTCCCATCCAAGCTTCAGTGCCAATCCAAGCCATCCACCTCTTGATCCTTTGCTCCAGAGTAATCTAAGGTTGGAGTTTGTCAGGGCATGACAGAACAAGGTGACAAGGAACTCAAGCATGAATACAGTCTAGAGTGGAAGAGATTTACAAAAGGTCAGACATAGACAGGAAACATGATAACCTAGGAAAGAAGTGAGCAGGAAAGGGATTACAGGTCAAGGTCAAGATTAAGTACAGGATTAGGAGTCATAAAAAAGATGAGATGATAAGAGATTGGGATCAAAAAAACTAATTTCAGAGTTCATAAACATAGATGATGGGGGAGGGGAGGTAGATGAACCTGTGTAAGGTGAGCTTGGGGTGAACATCTGCTCTCCAGATGATGTAACCTTTGAAACCAAGGAAGCAGAACTGTGGGCTCTGCACTCGACTTTCTCTCTTTAGTGGAGAGGACATGATGAACAAGAATGATTCTATGTTTAAAAAGGCTTCCAACATCTCAGCGATGTCCTCCCAATACAAGGAATTCTGATGAGACTAACCACAGAGAAATGCTTTTCCCACAGAAACAAACTTTCCCTTTAATAACTGGTGATTCCTAGGCTCGAACACTTCCTGTATTGCCATTCTCCCTCAGAATGCTGATGATAGGCTGTGTACTCTAGAAGGGATTAAGGTGCTATAAAAACCCCACTGTACCCCAAGAAGGTAAAAGCCCAAGCAATCTTCCTTAGGTCACTAATTTATTTTCCTTTCAGTATGGCTGAGTTTCTCCCTGGGTTCTCATGGAACACATGCTGAGAAACTCTCACAACAATTACAAGGGTATGACCATCTTTATGTGTAGTTGAGGAAGAAGTTATTTTATTATACTGTTCCAGAAAAAATAATTATACTTTTAAAATCTAACCTGGTGTGATTAAAGGTTGTCCACACCCAAAACTTCCATGGACCTCAGTAACTCTAGAGGAATGGCAGAGATAGTTACAATTCCAATTCTCTCAGGCCCAGGATCCACCCAAAGCATTCTTGTTTTGGATGACCACACCCAGGAACTCCAGAGGGGTCCATCATAAGCTTCTATCTTGGACTACTGTTGTTATTCAGTCATTTCAATCCTGTCACTAGTGCTTCATGACCCCATTTGAGGTTTTCTTAGGAGTAATTTGCTATTTCTTTCTGCAGCTCATTTTACAGATGAGGAAACTGAGGCAAACAGGTCACACAGCTAAAAAGTGTAGGAGGACAGATTTGAACTCAGGAAGATGAATCTTCTTGATTTCCGGCCAGCTGTTCTATCCACCGTGCCACCTAGCTACTCCTACTGTTTGGGTTATTGTCCTCATATCTATCTCAATCTGCCTTGCTCTCAGGTTGCCCTTAAAGCAAAATTTCATAACTGCATAGGTGGAATATGTAGGGTACCTGTGTGAAAAACCTTTTTCAAAGTCCTATGCAATGTAAGCCTGTCAGAGCCTGGATGAGAAAGAGCCATATGTCCCTTCCAGCTCTCTCTCCTCTACCAAATGACCTAATAAATTTCTTTCTAAAACTATTTCATATTTTGGAATCTGTTCTCTCAAATAACAGAAGGAAGGAAGGAAACTAGGTAACTAGGAAGGAAGGAAAATGTCTTAGAGACTGTTAGATAATAGATTACAGAATTTTGATCAGGTAATAAAATTCAGATTGTAAGTATCTCAAAGGAGAAGTTACTGAGCAACAATGAGGGAGAGTCTGGATGTGCCAATGGATGTGCCAATGGGGAACAAAGAATATGCTGACTCCCTGACCATGACCAGTGAGACCAATGACCACTATGCCTTCACTCCAGAAGTGAGCAGTCAGACCCTACCAACAAGTCCAAAGTCAAGAAGCAGGCTGGAAGAATGAGCCAACAACCACTACTCCAAACACAAAAGAATCTCAGTATAAAGAGAATTAGAAGAAATAGAGCAGTCTGGGAGTCTATGGAAGAAACACTTCAGGTAGGTCAACAGCACCTTGCTCAGGAGAGGTGATGTAAGATTGAGAGAAGGTTTGAAAAGGATTCTGTGGCATTTGAAATCATATTTAGACTGGCTTTCTGGGGCTAGAGGAAGGTGGAAATGACCAGGAAGGTAGAGTAGGGATTTAAAGGAATGGTTAGGGTTTTAGTTTGAGTCTCTTTTGAATATGTGGGGAAAGTAATATATTCTCTAAGTTGGCTTAGATTGGCTTGTATCATTGTCTCCAGCTGTAAGTAAAGAGGCAAGATTTTATTGACCTCAAGTAGATCTGCTTTTCCATTTTAAAAATGGGGCTAAAATACTTTAAATACTTGCTTCACATGATTTATGTCCAAAGGACTTTGCAGTACTTTGTAAAGGGCTTAGCAAATACTTATATATATTTCTGAACCATTTAATTCTTATCAGTGCTGAAATATAAAGCAGAAAGACAAAATGCTGAGTTGGTTGCATATGAAGGTAGCAACTTTGCCTTATCTGGTGCAGCTGTCAAATTATAACAGCTCATATTTACAAACAGGACTTTTAAGTTTTATTGTTCATTTGATCCTCGGGACAATAGGGATTGATTGCATGGATTTGTATTAACTTTATTTTATAGATGATAACAAACTAAATTTAAAGCACTTGCTGACTACAAATCCAGTGCTCTGTCCTCCATATCAAACTGGTCTCTCTTTACTGCCCAATTCAATTTTAAAAATTTTTTTCGTTTGCCTGCTGTATACAAGGCACTATTCTGATGACACAAAAACAAAAACATTCATTCAAGGAGCATTTATTAAGAATCTATACTATATGCCAGGCACTGGGCTAAGTGCTGGAGATATAAAACAAAACAATACAGTTGCTACCTTTAAGAAGCTCACAGTTTAATGAGGGGGAAACAATATCAAAAAAGAAGCTGAAAGGGACCGGAGGGAAGATACCTAGTATGGGAGCATGATGGGTATCCAAAGAGCTGGCTGGCAATCCATCAATACAAGATATAGGAGGAATTCTCCCACTGTCTTAGCCTCCTTTTCAACCAGAGGAAGGGAGGGGCCTCTGGTAGAGGACATTAATGAGTCATGTGTTCCAAAATTGATGTGATTATGTAGGAAAATGAAGTTCCTAGGGGCAGGATGAAGTCCACAGGAGTGCAGCTTGATGGGAAACAGGGGAACACAGAACAGTTCCTGCTCTCAAGGAGCTAATATTGTACTGGGACAATAGGAATGCCATATGGCAATTAATATGTAAAAATTATTATTATTATTAAAAACAATAATAATAGCTAACATTTCTATAGTGCTTACTATGTGCCAGGTACTGTATGAAGTGGAGAAAGAGTACTCTAGTAACTTAGGAGGAGGAGGGGAAAGAATAGAAGAAGAGATACCTGAGCTGAGTCTTAGAGTAAGAAAAGGATTCTGACAGGTGAAAGATGAGGAGAAAGTATGGTCCAGACAGGAGAGATAAAATGTGGTACGTGGCTGTAGAAGGTTGAATGCTCAGTTCCAGGAATAGCAGTAATTCATTTTGGCAGGAATGCAGAATAACAAAAGGGAAGAAATATAAAATAAAGCTGGAAAGATAGGTAGGTAAGAGCCAAATTTTAGAGGGACTTAAATGCCAGGAGAAGATTGTCTTTTTTTTCTACAAGTAATGCAAAAACTGAAGACTTTTGTGCACAGAGATGCCCTGGTAAGACCTGTACCTTGGGAAAGTTATTTTGACAGTTATACAAAGGACAGATTGGAGAGGAAAGAGAGAAAGCAGGGAGATATCAATTAGAAAAAGGCAATAGAGGCTAAATCTAGGTTAGAGGCAATGAGAGTAAGAGGTGATTATATCAGTGAGGTTAGAGAGATGAGGGCAGTGAGGAAAGAAGAGTCAATGATGACACAATCCTGGGTGACTGGGAGGGTGGTATCTCAAAAGAAATAGAGACATTTAGAGCCAATGTAGGTACAGGGGGAAAGATGAGTAGCTCATTTTTGAACATGTTGAGGTTGAGATGCCTATGGGGGACATTCAAGAAAAGATCTGCCCAGCAAATAAAGACTGAATTTCTGGAAAGAGATACAGGCTAAATATCTATTTGGAAATCACGAAGGTCACATAAAGTCAGGGATAAAGACTGGAACTGTTTCTACAGGGAATTCTGTCTGGATAAGGAAATTCCTTCAACCAAGGCAACAGCACCTTCTTTGAAACTTAGTCTTAAAGAACTCTGAGGCACTGACATGTTAAGTGACTTGCCCACAGTCACACAGCCAAGTATGTGTCCTAGAGGGGAATGAATAGTTCATCCTGGTTCCAAGGCTGGTCTAACTACAATGTCATGCTGCTGCTGCTTCTTATGCCACACCATGTTTTGGGGTTTTTTTTGATAGATAGATAGATTAGGGGAATACTAACAATGTTGGCCAGTTCCACAAAAACCTATTTTTAAAATATTAAATTTAAAATTAAATATTAAAATGTAACACCTATAAAACTATTTTTAGCAAAGAATTTGATGAAATAATATCTCATGTTAATCATGTAGAAAAGATGCAGAAATGTGAACTGACAATAGAACAAGTAGCTAGATTTGGAACTGGGTTGAATGTCTAGGCCAGAGAGTATTCACTAACAATTTGAGGGTTCCAGCTTGGATAGAGGTCTTCAGTGGAAAAGATGTGTGCTTGGGCTTGTGCTATTCACAAATCCAAGATAGACAAGGAATGATTACACAGCTGTTTGAAAAACATCTAGGGGTTCCAGTTGATACTTGATCAATAGTGTGATACTATGGCAGCCAAGAATGTTTTGTTTGGAGGGAAGGAGAGTGAAGGGGAATGGTTAGCTCATCAAGTATCTGAAAGTACCTAAAATATGTTCATATTCCTCTTGTCTTCTCTAGAAAATACTTAAGTTTTTTTGATTGTAAAGGGCAGAAGTCTCTAAAAACAATAGGCAGAGTTTTCAAAGAGATTTATTTAGGTTTGTTATAAGGCAAAACTTCTTAAGAGTGGACAGCTAGTGCGTGTGTTCATCCTTTGTTGCCAAAGAAGACCATGCCATCAGAGAAATGATGACATGACTTGCACTTGACTTTGTTTTGAGTGAGGGAGGGCTGTGCAGGTCACCAGCCTCACTTCTCCTCCAGAGCCATCTGAATCCAGTGACCAGGACGAGGCAATATTCATCAGGATGACTGGAGATGACCCAAGGATGAGGCAATTGGGGTTAAGTGACTTGCCCAAGGTCACATAGTTAGTGAGTTTCAAGTATCTGAGGTGAGATTTGAACTCAGGTCTTCCTGACTCCTGTACTGGTGCTCTATCCACTGCACCACCTAGCTGCTGCGGATATAGCATCAGGCTAGGAATAAAGAAGACCTGAATTCAAATTTGACCTCAGACACTAGCTATGTCACACTATGTGTGACATAGGGAAAAATCCCCTATATGCTGTTTTTTTTCCCCATCTATAAAATGGGTATAATAATAGCACCTATCTCCCAAGGTTGTGAGGATCAAATGAGATAATTGTAAAGGACTTAGCACAGTGCCTGGAAGCACTACATAAATGTTAGTTATTGTCATAGCTATTATTAACAACTAAAATTATTCAAAACTGAAATGAGTAGCCTTGCAAGGGAGGTAATTCATGGGTTCCTCTCCTAGAGTTCTGCAAATTAAGAACTAGAGAACCTTTTGTCTGGTATATATATTATGCTGGAGATCCTCCTACCTTTCCAGTCTTCTTATACCTTATTCCCCAACATGGACTCTGCAATACAGCGACACTGATCTTCCTGTTGCTGCTTTCATGAAATACTCTATCTTCCCCTCAGAGTGTTTTTACCAATTCTCTCCCATGCCTAGAATATTCTTCCTCCTCATCTCTACCTACTAGCTTCTCTGGTGTCCTCCAAATCCCAGGTAAAGTCTCACCTTCTATGGCAAGCCTTTGTACATAGTAATTTGTACATAGTTGTTTTCATGCTGTCTCTCCCATTAGACTGAGCTCTCGAGAAAAGACTTATCTTTTGCCTTTATTTGTATCCCCAGCATTTAGCCCAGTGTCTTGCACGTAACAGGCTTTTAATAAATGCTTACTGACTGGCTAATTGACATATAGTCTATACCAGACAGCATCTGAGGTCCTTTTCAACTATGAGATTTTGTGAGACAACTGAGATCTTCAAAGAATGGTTTATAGAAAAGAGTTCAGGATAGATCTTGGGAACAAAGCTAGATGATGATTCAGCAAAGACAGCAGTCAGACAAATAGGAGAAAAATCACCAGAAACACAACTGTCATGGAAGTCATGAGTGGTAGGAGCAATACTTGCCATGTAGACTAGGTGAATTTTTCTGTAAAAAGTATTAAAACTACTCTTAAGATTTAATTTAATTGACTCAAAGGACTAAAGGCTTCAGGAATAGCTTCGTGGTGGCCTAAGTACAAAAGTCAAGGGTTGCTCCTCCCTCAGAGGTTTGTGGCCAGGGCCAAGGGTGTCAAGATAAAGGCAGGAAAGCTGCTCCCAATTGAATTAATGTTCTATTTTACTAAGTATCCTTTTCTTGCTGTGACTAAGCAAACGTTTTTTAAAAACTATTAAATGGCAGATGGTCTCGTCTACAAGAGCCTCATTTCATTCCAAATTCAAATCTGAAGCACCAGACCAGCCTGTATCAAGTTTGACCCTACAACACTATGGAAAGACCATTCAAGAAGTACCAGTGTGTCAGTAACAACCACAGAAGACTGTTTTTGATAGACTTAGTCCTCCACAGCAATGTAAGGACCTAAAACATTTCCAAAGGACTCATGATGCAAAATGCCATCCACATCTAGAGAAAGAACTATGGAGTCAGAACACAGAATGAAGCAGGCTATTTTCTCTTTTGTTATGCTTGGTTTTGTTTAGTTTTACTCATGCTTTCTCCATGCGTTTTAATTTTTCTGTACAACATGACTAATGTGAAAATGTGTTTAATAAGAATGTATGTGTAGAGCCCATATAAGATTGAATGCGGTCTTGGGAAGGGAGGGGGAGAAAAATTTAAAACTTACAGAAGTGATTGTTGAAAAGTGAAAACAAATAAATTTGGAAAAAAAAAGTATCTCTGTGTGTGTGTGTGTGTGTGTGTGTGTGTGTATGTGTGTGTAGGGGGATGGGGCGAAGAAAGGGAGGAATTGTGTCAAAAGCTACAGAGAGAAACCTAGGAAGGGTGAAGACTGAGAAGTCATCGGTAGAATCTTCAGGATCATAGATTTAGAGCTAGAAGAGGTCTACACTGTAATTAGGGCTCAGGAAACTAAGACCCAAGTGCAATGGAGTTGTTCATGGTCACAGGTGGTGTCAGAGTCACAGAATCCACTATATCTAGACAATTAAGAGATCATTAATAACCTTTGAGAAAACAATTTCCATAAAGTGGGAAAATGGGAATTAGATTACAAAGCCCTGAGGAATGAGTGGAGAGGAAGTGAAGGCAGAAGTTTGGCAATAAAGGGAGGAGAAGTGAAATACAGAGATAACTTGAAGGGATGATAAGATCTCCTGAAAACTTTTTGGAAAGTAAACTTTCTTTTGGGGGCAGCAGGAAAGGAGATACTAAGAAACAATTAAGATTATGAAGGAAGAAATTCAGAGAAGATGAGAGGAAATTAAGGGCAATCAATTTTAACCAATCAGCAAGCAATCATTAACAACCTACAGATACAAAGACAAAAATAAAAAAGAAACAGTAGGGAAGTAGTATGGTATAGTGGAAAGGGGGGTGAACTTTATATAGGACTTGAATTTTAATTTCAGCTCTGCCTTACTGTTTGACCTTGGGTAAGTCATTAACATCTCTGGAGCCTCAGTTTCCTTATCTGTAAGATGAAGGAAGTTGGACTATGACTGATAAGGTCCCTCCCAACTCATGTTCATATACATAAAGCAAATAGAAGGTAATTTTTGCATAGAAAGCACTAGTAGCTGGAAAGACTAGAAAAAGAATGAATGAAAAATCCTTTATTAAGCAATTACTATGTGCAAAATGCAGGATTAAATTGTATTGTAGTTCCAAATAAAGAAGCAAGACAGTTCCTTCTCTAAAGAAGTTCAGTCTTATAAAAAATAACATTTGTTGATTTTTTTTTTTGGTTTATATCACCTGTTATTTCCCCTGTATGACTCCCCCTTCACCTCTTTTCCCTAGACAGTCATCCCTCATATATAAAGAATTATAACATAAAACTATCAACGAGAGCCCAGACCTTAAAAACATATCCAGTGTGCTCCGCCTGATGCAATCCTCAATGTACACTTTGGGATATATAAATTCTAGGATGGTTTCCTGTCCTCTTACTATGTGGAGGGGAAAGGCTTTTCAGCTGGCTGCTAAGCCAGAAATGGACATACAAAAGACTCCCTTAAAGCAACTCAATCTCTGTTTCTCCCTGGCTGCATTTGAATGACAAACTGCTGAAGGTCTCTGGCACTACCATGAATTCTTCAGTGAGTGGGGAAGCTACTTTGTTCCTATTGTGTCTAGACTTTCCTTCTTTTACATCTGAAGGAGCTGGAGGGAGTTGTGATCACATGAGTTTCAAAAAGTTGATTAAGTGAGCCACCAGAGGTCTGGGAGTTACAGAGTCCTTACTCGATGGAGTATGCTGGCTGTCCCCGGGGGAACTTACTTAACCCAAACATTACAGCCCCACTATCACCTAATCCATTAACTGGCTTTTACAAAAGGATAATTTACTGATAAAATATAGTAACAACTGAAGTCAGAATGCATTTTCCTCCTAGTGAGGGTGGGGTGTTTGTGCACTTTCTCAGTCCCTTTTGTATCAACCCATTCTCCTCCACCCTCACAGGGAGGGAAATGCTTTCTAAGTCCTGTTCTTACTATATTTTATCAATAAAATATCCTTTTGAAAAAGTCAATTGTTGTTAATGGGTTAGGTGATTGTGGGGTTGTAATGTTTGGATTAAACAAGTCACCCCCTCAGGGCAGCCAGCACTTTCTAGTAAGGACTCCAATCTCCAAGAGGAGGTGGATTAATGAGTGTTCTCTCATCTTTTCATTCAAGGAATGCTTGGTCTTTATAATCTTGTTATCTCCACTTTTGATTTAGGAGTGTGTGCTTTCCATTTACACTGCTATAGTTGCTATGTATATTGTTTTCTTGGACCTGCTGTCTTCATTCTGTATCAATTCCTGCAGATCTTTCCATTCTTCTCTGTATACATCATATGCATAATTTCTTACAGTAATCTTCTATTACGTTCATGAAGAACAATTTATTTAGCCATTTCCCAGTTGATGAAAATTTACTTTGTTGCTAATTTTTTGCTATCATAAAAAATGCTGTTATACATATTTTGAGGTGTATGAGGACTTTGTTTTTATCAAAGGATTTCTTGGGCATAAATCCAGTAATGGAGTTTCTGAGTGGTCCTGTGACAGCACAGGAGTAAACGCAGGATGTGCAAATTTGGGATATCCACCCCAAATATTCACACGGACTATCTGTGCCCAACCTGTGGTAGAGCATTCTGAGCTCATGTTGGTCTGATCAGCCACAGTCGGACACACCGAAATTTCACTTTACAATGGGGATGTCATTTTGGTCTTCCAAGAGAAGGACAACAACCAACCAATAAGCCTGTCATTGAACAACCCCTTCGAACGACTTATAATTTTTTTGTCATCCTCACCAGTCTGCAGCATGTGAGGTGCAACCTCAGAGTTGTTTTGATTTACATTATTATCATTAGTGATTTGGAACATTCTTTCATGTGGTTGTAAACAATTTGCAACTTTTTTTTTGGGAGCTTTTTGTTCTCTTTGTCACCATATCTTTTGAACACTTATCAACTGGGGAATGGCTAGCAGTCTGTGCATATGTTGGTTATTCTTTTTTATTTCTTCTGCTTTTATTGTGATTTCACTTTCCTCATTTCCTATTTTATTTGATTTTTCACTCTCTTTAATCAGATTAGCTAAAGGCTTATAAATTTTATTAGTCTTTTCAAAGAACAAGCTTTTAATTGGATCATTTCTATGGTCTTGTTTCCAATTTATTTCTTTTCTGATTTTTAACATCTTTTCTTTTGTGCTTATTTTAGGTTTGTTTATTCAAGCACTTAATTGTTTATTCGTTGACTCTATAGTTTTATAAAATGCATATTCAGTTTATTAATGCGTTTTTCCTTTCCCTCTTGTGAATGTATGCTTGGGACATGTTTTTTCCCAGGAGACTATTTGAATTGCATCTAAGAAATTTTGGTATTTCATTTCACCATTATACTTTTCTTTCATGTAATTATTGTTTCTATTTATTCTTTGACCCACTCATTATTTAGGATTTCACTTTTGATTCTCCACTTGAGTCTGTGTGTCTTTTGTTTGTGGTTCCTAAATCAATGGTATCTTTTATTGTGTTATATTCTGTAAAGGACACATTTACTATTTCTACCTTTTTGCATTTGTTTATAATATTTATGCCACAATATATAGTCAATATTTGTAGAAATTCCATGCGGTGCTGAGAAATGGGTATATTCTTTACAGGCATATTTGGAGGACAATGCAAGTCTTTTAACTCTAACTTCTTCAGAAGTTTTGTTCAGTTCTATTTTTTCTTTCCTGAGAGGGATATTGAAATCTCTTGTCCTTCCTGTCTTTCTATATCTTTTTATAGCAGAGTTAATGTTTGCTTCATTAATCCAGATGCTAAGGCATTTGGAGCATGTAAGGTGATACTTTACTAATCTGGATGCTAAGGCATTTGGAGCATGTAAATTTATTATTGGTACTGGTTTGTTGTTTATGGTTCCTTTTAGCATAATATATTTTCCTTGTTTATGCTTTTTTGTTTTTTGAACTTTTTTTCTATTTTGTCAGATAGTATGATTACAACTCTTGCTTTGGGGGATTCATTTAATGCACAGGAAATTTTTTTCCATCCCCTCAGTTCCATTCTGGGCTCTCCTCTCTAGTCAATTTCTGCCACTGTCTTATAGAGCCAGTCCCATACATTCCCTTTTCCATTGTACCTAGAACATGACAATCCCTACAGGTGACAGAATCTGATCTATATCCTGGTTACTTTTTTCCCCATTTGCTCAGCAACTAATCCCCCCACCCCACCCATCCCCCAGACTGTACCCAGCAGCAGATTTCCATCTTCCTTCCTAAAATATCTTCACCCATGGGAGCATTCATCAGCTGAATCCACTCCTACCATCAAAGCAAGGCCTCGCTTTTTTTCCCCTTTTCAATTCTTCCCCCTCCACCTCAGCACCTTCCCTGTAGGCTCCTCTCTTCCTGAAAGACTACACCCCATCACCTACCCCTCATTACTAGCCCTTGATTTAGCTCAGGCACATCACACACATCCCAATATGCCCCTGCTCCCCTCCTCCCTTTCACGCACCCTCCCATTTCATAATGTCCTACAAAAAACATGGATTCACACATACGTAAGGTGTCACCAGACTCTGTACAGAATGCCCCTGACTCCTGCCTTCACCCGTTTCTTCTTGTATACATTTAGAAAGAAGTCTGTTATTGGTCTCTCGGCCATAGATCCATTGCTCTTAATGTCCTTGGCTGCTGCTTCTGCTATCTGGGGTGTTTGCGAAGCAAATAATCTCTTCAAGTTCTCATTTTCTTTCCTGGAGTATTTTAAATGCTGATCTGTTTTTTTATCATCCACTTTTGCTTTTTTTATGGTTAAACTGAGATTTGCAGGATAGGTCACGCTGGACTTTTATCTTGAGTTCCGCTGCTCTTCAAAACAATTTAATTTTCTTCTTTTTCAGGTGGATGCAGAATAATACTGTTATTCAAATTTCCTCCTATTTGTATTTAAAAGACTTTCTCCAGATCATTTGCAGAACTTGTTTTTGAATTGGGCTTTAAAATTTAACCACTATGTGTCTGGGAGTTTGCAGCCTTGGGTTTCTTCCTAGGGGTGATTCATGAATTCTTTCCATTGGTATTTCATTTTCAATGTTCAGAAATTCTGGGCAGTTTTCTGTTATTATTTCTTAAATTATGGTATTTAGGCTTTTTTTTTTAACTTGCCATACTCTTCAGGAGGCCTATGATCCTTAGGTTCTCCTTACATCTTTGAGATGAGTATGTTTTACTTGGATAATATTTTCTTTTAATGTTATTTTTACTTTCCCCCATATTGTGCTTCATTTTAATTTCTAATTAGTCTTTCTTTTGTTTATTTGGTGAAACTCACCATCACAGAATTGTTTTCTATTGTCAATTATTTTTGCTGTGCAAGCCATAAATTCTGTTCTTCTAATTTTCATTTTTCTTTTTAAAAACCACTTAGGAACAGAGTATTGTGGTTCTACGTTCTCCTTAAATTCCACAAGGTCCTCTGGGTCTTGAGTAATTTTCCTTTGTAATACAGAATTTACTCATAGATGCCTGAACACAGACCATATTTCATTCTCCTTTTAATGTTTTCTTTGTTGATTTACTTGCTTAGGTACAGGATCTTTGAGTTTTCTTCTTTCTGAGATCATTGGTAATTTCAGGCTTTCCCCCCTTATTTTCCCTTAGTCCCACCTTTCTCTGTTTCTCCATTCTCCTGCAGATTTTTTGCACCCCAGAACACTGTCACAGTGCTGACTGGCTGTTGTTGCCCCAGTAAACATCCACATTCATTGCCTGGGGTGGTGTGGAGGTGGTGGGAGGATGGTATGGGGGGGGGGATGTGACTAAAATGTGTGGCTTGATCTTGAGCTGTCTCAATCTCAAGTAATTTGAGTTGAGCTTTGAAGGAGGGTAGAGATTCTGAAAGGCAGAGGAATGCATTCTTGGCATATATGCAACAACATGGAGACAGGAGGTGTAATAGCTTATATGAGGAACAGAGAGCAGGAGAGGTTGTAAACTGGAAAGAAATAGATTAGTGCCAGATCATGAAGGGGAAAGCTAGATTTGGCAAGGAGAAACAACTAAGAACTAATGGCCTCTTTCTCAGAAGTTGCACAAAAGGAAAATGGTGAATGGGAACAGATTTAGTGAAGACTTCTCAGGAACATGGAGTCTTCTCCCTGGAGTGGAAGAGACCTTAGGCACAGGTTTCCATTCCTCCAGAGTCAGGTGATTTCCATATAAGGCTATGTATTGCATTAGGATCAATGATTGGATATGACTCACTAACTCCTCAATACCTAATTTGCATATGCCCATGCAGTCTGCAGTCCTCACACAGGTCTACCTGATTTGCATAAGTTCTCAATGCTTCATTTGCATATATTTTCAATGCCTAATTTGCATATAATGACGTGTATTTTCGCGGGCTTTGTAACATCCGGGGAAGTGGAAAATTTGAACCGGGTTTCAAAAGGGATTGGTTAGATTTCGCACCTAGAATATAAGACCGGGCTTCTCAGCCAATGAGAATAATGGTCAGCTGTGGGAGAGGGATTTCTGAGTCAGGGTCTATATAAATTACCATTCTGCTTCTGTAAGGCGCCTCCCTACCCCAGTTTTACTGGTGAAAGGATAGCCCGGTTTCTCCCGAGAACCGAATAAAAGAGATTTTTCTGTTTTTACCTTGAGAGCCTCTGAGCAGTCAATTTGAGTAAGGGGGTTCGCGCTTTCCCCCCCACAATGGGAAGGATAAAAATGCGGAATGATTTTATATCCAATGCAATGAGTGCTGATTCTAGACTCCACAGACCCGAGAACAAAGCCCATCCACCTGTGACCTTGGGTAAGTCACTTAACCTCCAAAGGGCCTCAGTTTCCTCACTTATAAATGAAGGGGATGGCCTACATGGCCTCTGAGTTTCCCTCTATCCCTAAATCTATGATTTTAGGAAGTGTAGAGTTAGTAAGATAAAGAGGCTCAGAATCTATAGCCTCCATACAATACAATTAAATCTTAGGGATAAGTACAATTAAATTGATCAATACTGTTAGTATTTGGGACACTAGGGGGCAATCTAAGCCAATTATGTGTAAGGATGTTGCCTTCAAACAGTGAAACAGTTCTGCCAACGAACTTAACATCCATTTCTGCCATTCCATGAAGAGTTATCCTGTCTGACTCTTCTGTGACTCAATTTGGGGATTTCTTGGCAGAGATACTGGGCTGGTTTGCCCTTTCCTTCTCCATCTCATCTTACAGATAAGGATACTGAGGTAAAGAGGGTTAAGTGTCTTGCCCAGGGTCATACAGCTAGGAAGTATCTGAAGCCAGATTTGAGTTCAGGGAGAAGAGTCTTCCTGATGTTGGGGCCAGCCCTGTCCACCAGGCCACCTGGCTGCCCCATGAAGAAAGCACCAGCTCTGGAGGGAAATGCTATTTCAGATGTTTCCTGCTCCTATGACCTCAGACAAAGTCATTCCGACTTCCTGACCCTAAACAAATTTACTGATCGCAGGTGAAGAACCTTTTGTCTAAGGGATTCCTGGCAACCATGCTCTCTCTCTGCCTTTGAAAGTGGTCCGATGAAGCTAGGTCTGTCCCCTAGCTCTGAGCCCCATGTGCGAAGCTGAACCATGGCAAAGCATAACCTGCTGGGGCAGTCTCTGTCCCAAACCGCTTTCTTTCCACTGCATTTGAACACTAGGATTGGGCATTCAGATTCTTTTTTGTTCTTGTTCCTTCTATTTACATTGTGGTAGTCAGAGTGTACATGCTGCTTTCCAAGTTGTACTTACTTCACTCTGTATGAGTTCAGACAAGTGTTTCTAAGCGTTTTTCTGTGCATCGATAGTGGCTCAGCACTCATAGCTACCTATTTTTCCATTGCTATTAAATGTGTTATCATCAATTCATATTTTTATTTTGTATAATTCCAATCATTCTAAGCCTCTAAAGAGCAAGCTATTCACCCTCACCCTATCCTATAGTGCAGTAATATATTGTCACATTCATGTACCACACTTCAACCATTCCCCAAGTGATATGTATCTATTTTATTTTCAGGTTTTTTGCTGCCAAAAAAGTGCCATTAATCTGATGTCTAGGGAACTTTCTGACATTCCATCTGTTCTTGATTCCATACTTTATGCCTAGAAGTGGGATCTCTGGGTCAGAAAGATATTTGATATTTACCCACTTTTTTTTTTTTTAGTACTTCCAAATTGCTTTTCAGAATGGTTGAACCAATTCACAGCTCCACTAAGTATGTTAGTATTGGTGCCTGATCTTTCACAAGACCTCCAACATTAATTAAATATTTCTGTCCATGTCATCTATGCTAATTTGCTGGATGTGAGTTGGGGCAGCGAGGTGATGCAGTGGATAGAGCACCAGTGCAGGAGTCAGGAGGACCTGAGTTCAAATCTCACCTCAGACACTTAACACTCAACTAGCTGTGTGACCTTGGGCAAGTCACTTAACCCCAATTGCCTCACCCTGGGTCATCTTCAGTCATCCCCAGTCATCCTGATGAATATCTGGTCACTGGATTCAGATGGCTCTGCAGGAGAAGTGAGGCTGGTGACCTGCACAGTCCTCCCTCACTCAAACCAAAGTCAAGTGCAAGTCATGTCTTTATTTCTCTGACGGCTTGGTCTTCTTTGGCTACGTACAAACACAAAACAGAGGATATGAATTGAAAGCTCCAAGTTAATTTGATTTTCCTTTCTCTTATTTATAATTTGGAATAGTCTTTCATTTTTTAGGAATGAAATATGCCACAACTTGTTTAACCATTCCCATTTGGTGGTCATCTGCCTTGTTCACCATTCTTTGCTACACCCCCTCCCCTCCAAAGTGCTGCTGTAAATGTAGATGAAAAGCTTTACTTTTTGTCAGCGATCTCTTTGGGGTATAGTACTTGAAGTAGAACCTCTGGGTCAAAGGATATGGACCATTTTAGTCACCTTTTTAAAAGCAGAATTCCAAATTGCTTTTCAGAATGGCTGAGCCAATTCAAAACAGTGTTAGTGTGCCTATATTTCTGCAACTTTTCCAACACTATTCTCAAATTCTGTCATCTTTGACAGTTAAGTGTGAGACAGAAACCTCAACGGTTGTTTTGATTTGCATTTCTCTTATTAGTGATTTGGAGCAGTCTTTCATATTATTCATAGCGATTCTTCTTTTGAGAACTGTGTTCAAATCCTTTGACCACTGGCACATTAAATGTTTAATAAGTATTTTTCCTTTATTCCTTCATTTATTCAAAATAAAAAATTTTTAAATGGCACATAAACACCAAATTTTGGCTATTGTTGATAATCAGGTGTATATATATATATATAAACAGTCACTATTCACAATCTTTATCTTTAGCCAGTTGTAGGATATGTGTATACAATTAAGTTTTGCATATCCACAAGAGTTGTCTAAATGTAGAGATAGGCTCACATACAGCATGGATAGATCTCTGTAATGTTACCCACCTCTCTTCAAGATAGACTGATTTTCACACTGACAGGAGCAGGGGCATGGTGACTAGGCATTTGCTCCTTCTTTCACTGGTCTGCAAGGAAGTGTGTTGGGCTGGAATTATATTTGCTCTCCCACTTCTAAATATTTCTGGTATAGGGGCTCAACAGGTTTAGAGCCAAAAGTTCTTCCCTAGTTGTTTTTAAGGGGGAGGATAGCCCCAAGCTTATACTTGACAACCTTACTCCTGATCAGATACTATTAACACAAAAGACCATCACAAATAATGAATAGGGCTCTTTATCTAGTTCTATAAATCAGCACATAAAGAAAATATACAAGAGGGAACAAGTTCAAGATGCGAGTGAGATTAAATTTCAGCTCAAACCAAAAGAAAATGAGAGATCTCACCAAAGGAAAAGTTCTCTTTCCTGCTCTCAAGTCTACAGGGAGGCAAGCTGGAAATCAGGGACATGTTGAGAAGCTGGCTTTCCCTACAGCTTCCAAAGTCTTTCTCTCTACATTCCTCTCCTGAGGAGTCTTTTGTGGTACCATGTTCTCCCCTCACTTAGGTATATAGTGTCATCTCAGAATTCTTTCCACCACTTAGGAGTTAAGTTGCCCTCCAAATGCAGCAAACAGTCCAGTGATGCTCCTCCTCCTCCCTCCTTGGGTGGGAGCTAGGGTTTCACAGATAATGAACTAACCCAAATTGATCAAATCTAAGGTTTCATCATCTTCCTGTCCTAGAGAATGAGACATTACTCATTACTTGTTATGGACTTAATATTCTTCAACCACATTATTCTAATTAACTGACAAAGTCAAGTCTTACTCAATATGCAAAAGTTATTGAGACACTACCATGACACTGTACTTCTCAGGTTGCTCATTCTGAAGACTCTCACAGGAACAGTGTGATACAACATGGAATAAATTTGTAAGGGCCTGGAGTAAAGAAGGCAAATTCCTTTAGTGAATCAAAAACTATGATGGTGTTAACAGTGCTACTTTTAAAGAAAAGAGCCTCAGCAAATCTTAAGGCAATCTGATTTGTTTCCAATTCATTCACAGACACTTTAAATTTGTTGTTAATGATTCTTACAGGTGTGCACACAGGGTGTGTTAAGTGTGTTCTGCACCCTTTAATAACTCAAGTTGTATTTTCATTTTTAGGATATATGTATGTTTAACTACAGTTTAACTAAAATTAACTTTTAACTTCTTTAGTTTGATTAATAAAAAAGGGTTTATGACAACTCAATTCAAAAAATTTTCATCTTAAAAAAATTAAATTCCTTGGGCACCCATCCTGATGAAATGTGATACACAAGCCTATGTCTGCTGTGTCCTCATTTTTAGACATAGAAATTCATGAAGCAAACATTCAAGTGGAAGCAGGTTGGTGGGGGGAGTTGCTTTGGACCCCAAGTCATGAAGTCTAGTCCTATCTCCTCCCCTTGCTATAATGACTCTTCACTCTTAGGGACAAGTTATCTCATCGATAAGTTCCCTTTATCACTCTAGATCCTGGCTGCCCTTGGGAATTCATACATCTCCTCTCCTGGAGCGGGATTCAGTGTTGGGGAGTGTAATTTTTTTCTCAGAGAAGGTGGTCTCCTAATGTGCAAGTTCTCCCAGGTGAAACTCATATAGTCTCTCATAGAAGGACACACTGACTTCCTGCCTGCTAGGAAAGTTTTTTAGTGGAACCCTTTTCTTTCCTCTTCTAGAGTGAGATCCTTTTAGTCCCTCCTTCCCATCCCTCCCTTTCGTTGTTTTTAATCCTATTCTCCCATCGTCTTGATACTTTTGAGACTAAAAAAAGTGACAAAGCTTTCACTATTTACCTACAGACTTGGTGGTGATGTATCTGAGGCTACCCCCCCCCCCCCTGTCTCTTACCCCCTCTCCCAATTTATGTAACTCCTAATTGTATCATATCTTCCACAGAAGACACTGATTCACTTATGGGGGACACATGATTGGGTTAATGTGATATTAACACAGCTCTTCCTCCTTTAGTTCCCTGATTTTTTAAATTCCCCTTAACCTTTTAACCCTTGCATCCTTTTTGCCCTCTGGAAGTTCTTTGATCTTGTATCTCAAAATGAACTGTCTCTTTAAAAAATAGCCTATAAATTTTACTACTTGACATTTTACAAAATAAATGTACTTGTTCACCTTTCTTGTGGTTCTGCATTTTGGGATTATTTGCAAATCACATATCTAGATCACATATAGG
Source organism: Notamacropus eugenii (assembly GCF_028372415.1). Classification (NCBI taxonomy): domain Eukaryota; kingdom Metazoa; phylum Chordata; class Mammalia; order Diprotodontia; family Macropodidae; genus Notamacropus; species Notamacropus eugenii. Next base: position 416,861,181 of record NC_092875.1, on the reverse strand, counting down.
CAGTTTGGCTTATTTTAGGAATGCTTAAAATGCCTCTCTTGATGAAAGTGCATCTCTTTCTATGGACAATTAGTCTCCTATCTGTAGGATATGGTATTTGGGGCTACAGGCTGAGCTCCTTTAGAATATTAAAATTCTATCAGTTTCTTGTGACTGCAAAATAACCCTTAGTTAATCAACAAATACTTGATGGAATGAATCCAATGGATGTAGTTTGTCCTTCATTCTTGAAGAGAACCGATGACATCAGGAGGATGATGTCTTGACTTGCAAGTGAAATGGATTTGAGTGAGGATGAGTTGTGCAAAGTCACCAGCCTCATTCTCTCCTCCGGACTCATCAGAACCCAGTGGCAAGGCACAGGTCAGGATGACTGGCCATGACCCTGTGTGCAGTGGGAGACCTTGGCCCTTTTAAGCCAAGTTCTTTTCCAGGCCTCAGTTGGTCTGAGGCAATGCCTACTCTGTAGTTAAGGAGTAGGTAAGAATTGAGGTGAAAGACAGCCTAGTTTCTCTTCACGAAAGAATCAATATGGGGGGGGGGGGAAGACTCACTCTACTACTCAGTAAACCCCAATGGCTTCCTATCACCTCCAGAATCAAATATAAAATCCTCTATTTGGCTTTTATTTTTTACACACGCACACCCTGCTCCATCTAATCTTTGATTTAGCAACACTGGCCTCCTTGCTGATCCCTGAACAAAATATTCATCTCCAGATTGGGTATTTTCACTGTCTGTCCTCCATGCCTGGAGTGTTCTCCCTCCTCATTTCCATCTCCAGGCTTCCCTGACTTCCTTCAAGCCCCAGTTAAAATTCCACTTTCTACAGGAAGCTCTTTGTGATCTCCCCTAATTCTAGTGTCAGCTGATTATTTCCCCCGTGTAAAGCTTGTTTGTACATAGTTGTTGACATCTTCTCTCCCGCGTTAGCCTGGTGTTGCTCAGCATTTGGTAACATATCCTTTCACGGAAAAGTAACATTGCAGTGACTTTTGTAAGCCTTCCTTCGAGTTAGGTAGTTTTTCAGTTGTTTTTTCTTTTTTTTTAATCCATACATCAACTTAAAATTCATGCCTCCATCAATGTGGACATTCCCTCTAATGCTGCAGATCACCTCCAGGCCTTCTCACCTTATGAAGTTTTTGTCCTTCTCTTCCCCTAAGTCCTTCATAGGGGAATGATGATCCAAAGGCATCTACCCTCAGATATTCCATAGGTACCAGTGCAATATTTGGGTTATCTCTGATTATCCTAGATGCCTCTTTTTCTACTCATACATTTCCCAAATGAATGTATTTTGCACCATATCTTCCATGCAAACTGGCGCTAAATAACAACACACTGACACCTACTACCCATCTCTTCACAGCCCTTTGAATCACCTTCACTGTTGATTTTCCGGAGATTTTAGTGTCCTTTGATTTGCAGCTACACATACCTACATCCATCGAATAACTGCCATTCCAGAGGCTGTTAACCTGAGGTTAGTATTTTGAAATATTTTTATAACAATTTCAGTATAATTGGTTCTATTGTGATTGTGTATTTTATTTTATGCATCTAAAGACATTATTCTGAGAAGGGGCCCATAGGTTTCACCAAACTGCCAGAAGCGTCCATGACAGAGTTAAGAGCCTGTAGACAAAACCTGTTCTAATTTGATAGCACAATGCTACCACTCATGGTGAATGACTTCAGTCTCATTTACTTTATGAACTAATCTGTCATTGCTGGTGCTTTTTCCTAATTCTATCCCATTCTAAATTTCTATTTTCTGCTAAGTAAAATTCTTGGTAGAAGCAATCATGAGCAGACTCTGTCTTATGGGTGAGCATCAATCAATCAACCAATAAACACCAAATGCGTACTATATGTCAGGCACATTGTTAAGCACTGGGATACAAAAAAGAAAACAAATAAGACAGTCCCATCCTCAAGAATCTAAAGGGGGAGACAATATGCAAACAAATATATACAAAGCTAGCTGTACACAAGATAAATAAGAAATAATTAGGAGTGAAGACTTTAGAATTAAGAGGGTTTGGGAAAGGTTTCCTGTAGAAGATTTAGTTGGGACTTACAGGAAGCCAGGGAACTCAATAGGTGGAGCTGAAGTAGGGAAGCATTCCAGGAATGGGGACAGAAAAACATGGAGGTAAGAGATGGAGTGTCTAGTTCATGGAACAACCAGGAGACCAGTGTCACTGGATCCAAAATGCATGGTGAGGTGAAGTAAAGGTGTAAGAAGAGGTAGAAGAGGCTAGGTTCTGCAAAGCTTTTATTTAGTATTTTCTTTCCCCAGTAATAACAATTAACATTCATTCTTAAAACTCTAACTTACAAATTCTCTCCCTTTTTCCCTCCCCACCCCTACCACTCAATGAGAAGGCAAGCAATTCAATATAGGTTATACATGTGTAGTCATGCAAAACATATCCATGATAGTCATGTTGTGAAAGAAAACAGACAAAAAAAACTTCAAGAACAATAAATTAAAAAAAATAAGCTTCAATCTGTATTCAGACACCATCACTTCTTTCTCCGGGGATGGAATGCATTTTTCATCATAAGTCCTTCAGAGTTGTCTTGGATCACCATATTGCTGAGAATAGTGAAATCATCCACAGATAATCTTACAATATTGCTATCACTTTGTACACAGTACATTTCACTTCACATCAGCTCATGCAAATCTTTCCAGGTTTTTCTGAGAGCATCCTGCTCATCATTTCTTATAGTACAATAGCATGCCATCATAATCACATATCACAACTTGTTCAGCCATACTCCAAATGATAGGCATCTCCTCAACTTCTAATTCTTTATTCCCAGAAAAGAGCTGCTGTAAATATTTTTGTACATTTTACAGATTTTTGAATGCCAAAGAGAACACTGTATTTCATCTTAAAGGAGATAGGGAGCCACTAGAGTTCACTAAGGAGAGGAGTGACATGGTTGAATCTGAACTTTAGGAAAATCACTTTGGCAGCTGAACAAAGGATGAATTGGAGTGGGGAGATTTGAAGTGGGCAGAGCCACAAGCAGACTACTTCAATAGATACATGTAAGGTGATGAGACCATTTATTGTTCTAAAGATCATGCTTATTAAGGGATTCCAGTAGGTTTTGACTTTGGCCTGCACAAGATTTCCTCTTGACTTTGCATACAGCTCACCTAAGCCTGGCCTCCACTGTACTTCCTTATGATTTTACTACAGTACTAACTTTTTAATGATTTATCAGGATTCAGCTCCTCTGTTCAGCTGAATGGGGAACATCAAAGGATCTTAGAGGTCATCAAGCCTAACTCCTAAAATGGATGGATGAGGAACTAAGTAAGGTCCAAAAAGGTTAAATGATTTACTGGGGTCACGTACTAAATGGCAGTTAGAATTCAAACCAAGGTTTTCTGACTCCATATCCAGATTTCCATATTCATAAAATATTTAAAAGTGATTAGAAGCTGTCTCAACATTGGTCATGCTGGTCATGGTGTTACGGAACAGGCACAGGACTAGACACAAAAGGACCACATGAGGATCCTGAGTCTCAGTTCTGCCATGTGGAAATTGTAAAGAATAATGCCTTTGCTGTCAATTCAGTTGTGTCCAATTCTTCATGACCCTATTTGGGGTTTTCTTGGCAAAGACACTGGAATGGTTTGCCATTTCCTTCTCCAGCTCATCTTACTGATGAGGAAACTAAGGCAAACTAGGTTAAATGACTTGCCCAGGGTCACACAACTAGTTTTCTGAGGTCAAATTTGAATTCAGGAAGATGAGTCTTCCTAACTACATGCCTGGCATTTTATCCACTGTGCCACCTAGCTGTCCTACTCAAATAAATTGATACAAAATAATACAAAGTAATTTTAAGAGGGAGAGTGTGTTAATAACTGAGATGACAGGCCCATTGAGGTGTTATCTGTGTTTTGAAGAAAGCTAGGAATGTTTTGTCTAGGGAAGAAGTAAGGTAGTGGGCAGGGTTGACCAGAACAAGTATGTGAAGATGAGTAATATGAAATATGCCTGGAAAGGCAGGTAGGCATCAGATTGTTGAAGGCTTTAAATGCCTGGCTTAAGATTTTGTATTGTGTCCTAGAGGCAAAAGGAAGCCAATGAAGATTTTACAGTGGTGAAGGAAAATATTTGGTCAGATTTGTATTTTAAGAATATTATTTGGTAAGTCACAGTGATGCATGCCTATTAATTCCTGTTAGAGGTGGATTGATCGACTTTGGGAGAGTTCTAAACTTCAATAAGGCTAAAGCCAATCTCGGTGTCTGCACTAAACCTAGTACTAAGGATGGGTGAATCAGCCCAGGTGACCCAGAAAAAACAGATTAAGTTCAAAGCTTCTGGACTGATCAGCATTGAGTTCAGACCTTTGAGTAACTGCTGCAGTTCTGGTTTGGACATAATAGGGAGAATTAGTCTCAAAAAAATTAATTTGGCAGCTGTGTAGAGAATAGATTGAAGAGGGGATGGACTGGAAGCAGGGAAACCAATTAGAAGTCATTGGAATAATCTAGATGAGATAAAAACAAGGGCCTGAACTAATTAAGAGGCCTTGAGTGGAGAGAGCATGATTGTTTTCAAGAGAGATTGTGGGGGTAAGATCATCAAGACCTGGAATCTGTTTTGATATAGAGATTAGAGAAAAAAGATGTCAAAGTTGCAAAACTGGATAAATGGAAGGATGAAAGGGGGGCAGGTTTTGAGGGAAAATATAATTAATATTGTTTTGGACATGTTGAATTTAAGGTACCTTTGGGACCTCTCCATCCAAAATGGAGATAGCAGGTAGAAAGCTGGTAACCTCAGGGAGACTCAAGGCAGAGTGGAAAGAGCTCAAGATTTGGAATCACAGGATCTGGGTTTGAATTTCGACTCTTCCACTTACTTGCCCGTGTGATTCTAGGCAAGTCACTTCAATTCTCCCACTTCACTTCTTGTTTAGTCATTTTTCAGTCATATCTGAGTCTTTGTGAGCTCTTTTTGGGCTTTTCTTGGCAAAGAAACTAGAATAGTTTGCCATTTTCTTCTCCATGCCATTTTATAGGTAAATAAACTAATATAAATGGGCTTCAGTGACTTGCCCAAGATCTCACAGCTAGGAAGTTTCTAAGGCTGGATTTGAACTCAGGTCCTCTTGACTCCAGGGCCAGCACTCTATCCACTGTGCCATCTAGCTTCTCAACCTTAGTTCACTCATCTGAAAAATGGAATTAGAAATAATAACTTTTAAGTTTCCTTCAGACCAAGGTCTATGATCCTATGAGACTACAATCTGGCATTTTTAAAGCTAAATATATCTATTTGGAGTCATCTGCACAGAACTGTCAACTGAACCCCACAGAAACTGATGAGACTGCCAAAGGATGGAGTACACAAAAAACAGAGCCCCAAATGGAGCTTTGAAAGATACCCACATTTAAAAGGCAGGAAGAGCATTTAGGAAAGAAGACAAAGAAAGATCCATCAGACAGAGGGAAAACCAAAAGAGAAAGTCACACAAGGCAAAAGTACCCAGAAGAAGGGTAGCTGAAAGTACCAAAAGCTGCAGAGAAGTCATGAAGGATGCGAACTCAGGAAAAAAAAAAAAAGGCCCACTGATTTTCAGCAGTTAAGACAGTATTTGCAAATTCAGAGGAAGTAGTTATAGTCAAGTGGTAGGATAAAAAAAAAATCAGAATGCAAGAGATTAAGAAGTGAATGGGAGATGAGAAAAAGTAGGCCAGCATTACAGAAGGCTTATTCTGTGAAAAGGGAAGGAAGAAAAAGGTTGGAGGAATAGCAGTCAAGAAAAGATTTAAGGATAGAAGAGAAGTAAGCATGTTTATAGGTGGTAAGGGAAGGAGCCAGAAGGTAAGGACAGACTGAAAACAAGAGAAAGAGAAGGAATGGGGGGAGGTCTCCTGGAGGAGACTGGAAGGGATAGGACCAAGAATTCAAGTGAAGGTACTGACTTTAGCAAGAAGAAGGTCCACCAACTCATTAGAGACTGGAGCAAAAGAGGGATGACAAAGGGTTTAGGATCTTATGAATGGTCCCTATTTTTCCTGCAAAGGAGGAGTTGAGGTTCTCTGCTAAGGGGCAGGGTGGCAGTAGGTGTAGGAAGTCTGAGGAGTGAAATTGTGTAAATGTCACAGGATCAGTCGGGATTAATGTGCAGCAGGGAGTGTCCAGCTGAAATTATGTAACATAAACCTGGAGAGGACCCAGTGAGGTTACATGGCTTTCTTCATTTGTTGTTCAGCAGCACCTGAGTAAACATGGAGAGGGTGAGTTGGTCAGTCAACAAACATTTATTGGCACTGTGGTAAGAGCTAGGGATTCGAAGAGAAGCAAAGACAAAGTCCTTGCCTTCAAGGAGCCCACTTTCTAATGGGGAAACGTAACTAAATATGAACATACAAGGTATCTACAGTATAAATGGTGGGGAATCTCAGAGGAGAAGGCACTGGGGAGGAAGGAGACCAAGAAATGACTCTTGCAGGTGGGATATCCGATGTCTTTGTTTTGACATGGGTTCTCCCTATCTCACCCAGGCTGGACATACTGTATCCGGTCATAAAGCATGATGCATAAGGGAGCTTTAACCTACTCTCCTTCTGAACAGTTCTCCCCTCCTTAGGCAGCCTGGGGATCCTCCCGTCCTAGGGGCTCACTGTTCTTCAATCTTGTCCAACTCTTCATGACCCCATTTGGTGTTTTTTGGCAAAATAGAGTGGTTTGCCATTTCCTTTTCCAGCTCATTTATGAGGAACTGAGTTAAACAGGGTTAAGTGACTTGCCCAGGGTCAGACATAGCTAGTAAATGTTTGAGGCTGGTTTTGAGTTCAGGAAGATGAGTCTTCCTGACTTTGGGCCCACCACTCTATCCACTTTGGTGGATACACTGGTCATCTACCACATCAGTGTGGATGCTTGATCAACTTTAACTTTACCTGCAGCTCAGAATTCTGGAACTCAAGTGATCCACCAGCCTCAACCCCAGCCTCCAGAAGCAGAGAGAAGACAGTACGCTGAGGTGAGGAGGTAGAGTATTGCAGGTATAAGGGATAACTAGGAAAATGGCTTAGTCGAGGGATGGAGAATCTTGTTCAAAGGAGGCACGGTGCTACTGAATTGTAGAGCAATTGTGGAGGGGGAAGTAAGGTCTAAGAAGACTGGAAAGGGCCAGGTTGTGAAGGCCCTTAAAAACCAAATATGGGATTTCATATTTGATCCTGGAGGTAACAGAGAGACACTGGAGGTTACTGGGTAGGTGGCTAGTGTGGGTAATCCAAGGTTGGGGTCTGGCAAAATATGACTACTGACAGAACAAGGGACTAAATGGTAGCTACTATTGTATGGCTGTACTGGTCAAGGCTGTGAAGGGAGAGAAAGGAGGTTTGGGGAGGGTTGATGATCAGGGAGAAAAGGATGGGGGTGGGAGGTGGAGGGAAATGGAGGTCACAGTAAAGATAAATAGTTTGTGAGGCAGGAGAGACTGAATTATAGGAGGCCATGTTCTGACTGATGAGATTTCAGAGTTCTAGATCATGAAGGTGGAACAATTATGGGTGATATAATCAAATCATGGGGTATACTCATCCCTGAGTTTGATGAAAGACATGGGAGTTTAAGAGGTTGATAAACTGAGAGGCCAGGGTGGTCAAGTGGACACTGATATACATGCTGAAGTCTACAAGTTGGAAAACAGAGGCTGGGGCAGAAAGATCATGGGCTTTCAGCTACTGAACTACTGCCAAATGGAAGGAAAATAACCTGGAGGTTGGCAGACGACTATGACAGATTTGGACTAGGTAACAAAGATAGATGGAGTGAACCTCAAAGGAAGTGATGAGTGATGGGAGTAAAGGTGCATTTTGGAAGTGGCAACCGGAGTGAGGAGTATGCTTCCTCTTGCTAGCCCAGGGCCTCTGAGGGCATAAAAGGTTCACCCAGTAATAAACTGGCTACGGATGCAATGTGTGTCTTCTAGGAAAGAATCCATTTTCTTCGGTATAAGACAGAGTAAAAAGAACTAGAATAAAGGGGAAGAAAGGATTTCAATGGGTGCAATCCAGTGGGGGAGCAGAGGGTAATATGGTCCTGGGAAATACAGAATGGGGAGAGGATTTTCACCTTAGCAGATGTTGATTCTGAACCAAAAGGATAAAGGGGAGTTGAAGTCCAGAATTTGCCCATCATTAGAAGGGGAAATGACCAACTGATAGGGGATACATCCTTTGGGGATGGATTTCTTTTTTTTTTTTTTAATAAAAATATTTTTCTTTCAATTTATAATCTGACCTTCCCATTCTATGCGAAAAAACTCTTCTTATAAGCATACTAACTCTGTAAGCACTAATGTACTGTTTCTATTTAATTTTTCTTCACAATCAACAGATTCACATACAATAACACACAACTTTAACATTAAATACCACAAGCTGAGTACTGCAAAGGCTTTTGCTAAATACTTTAAACGTTTCAGAAAAGGCACATTTTGCCATTTTTAATGAGGTTTTAATGTGTTTGAAAGTTAGAGCAGAAATGGTAAGGCACCCTAGTGAGTTCTTCTCGAGTGGGGGTTAGAATGGGAAAAAAAAATCCTCCTTGTGCTTTTCACTTCTAAGGTCACTTACCGTTTGGCCTGACACTGTAGGACTTCCTTGTTTCTTCTGACTGGATGTTAACCCCTTGAGGATAAAGAATTATTCTTCTTTTCCTCCGCTTGGCACAGAGAAAATACACAGCAATCGTTTGTTAAGCGGAATTGTAGAGTGAAAGGATGGGCCTCGTGCTCGCTCTACTGTAGCCTCTGGGGGAGGCCTGAGACAGGTGTCGTAAATGGATTAGGTGGAGGCAGCAGCCCGAGGAGCGGAGGGGGATCCGGCAGAAGCATCTGCTCTCAGACCCAGAAGCCTGGGCGACGAGAGCCCCAGGCGGCAGGAACGTGCTCGCTCTCCCGGCTCCCAGCGAGGGAGCGGTGCGCGCTCCTGGCTCCTGCAGCTCGGCGGTCAGGGGGAGCTGGGCACGCACGTGTGTGAAGTGGGAGAACAGGTGCGGCTTGGAGAGAGCGGAGGAGGAGAAGAAAGGCCACAAGCTTAGGTGGGGGCCAAAGTGTTGGGGATTGTTGGGAAGAGAAGGTAAGATCCGGGAGAGTAAGGCAGTGAAGGGGGGCAGAGAGAGGCAAGTTCTGGGGGGAAGGAGAGGAAAAACTCTTGGGAATAAGAGGGAAGTGAGTCATCTAAAGGGAGAGGGAGGTACGTAATTCTTGGTAAGTTTGGGGGGGCGACCAAAGGGAAGCAGCTCTGCAAAGGGAGGCGTGAGTGCTCGGGTGCGCGGCGCGAAGGGGCCGCGGCTTACAGACACGCGGGGTGCGTGGAGGTGGGGCGCGCTGCGCCCTCGGCCCGACAGTCCGTGGCTCCCACGTGTCCCTAGGAGCTGGAAGGCTGGGGGACGGGTAGGAGAGAGCTCCGTGGGGGCGCAGAGCGAAGGAGGCATCCGCCCGCTTGATCTCTCTCAGGGGTACGCAGACGGCAGCTGCTCCCCATGGGCGCCGCGCACCGAGCACGTGGGACCCGAGCCCCGGTCCCGCCTGCGCAGACATCCCGGAGGCTTCCCCCTCCCCTTTCCCCGGGCCTGGGGGCCGGCGCCAGCTCCTTCCGGGAGGCAGGAGAGGGCGTGGCCTATGTCTCGTTTCTTTCCCCTCTCCTCACTCCGCCCCTCCACCTCCTGTCCCAGCCGGCGCTCCGAGGACGTCGACGTCCGACGTGCAGACGCAGGCACGTTGACGTAAGTGACGTCCAGGCCCGGTCCGCTCCTCCTTCCCTGTGTAAGCGCCGGCCCGGTCGGGGCGGGGGAGGAGGGAGGAGACCCAGGAGTCGTTGTGGGCCACGGGCCGGACCGGGTCCCCGGCGGGCGCGACGGGAGCCCCGGGGCCTGGCGGATAGGGCTTGGTGGGCCGTTAGCGGCTCGCCCGGAGCCCTCCGCTCCCGCCCTGGAATTGCTCTGTGGGAGACCCACGAGCCCCCTGGTCCCCGGCAGCCCCGCCGCCCGCCCGCCCAGGAGGGCTCCAATTAGGTCAGGCTGGGAGTTCTGAGCGGGGTCACTCCGCTCCCGCTGCTGCTCCTCCACGGCCCGGGGGCGCCCCGGGCCCACGGCCCCCCGCCCCGCCTTCCCCGCAGCCGCGCCTTCCCGCCCCGTGGGTGGTTTTCGTGCTGGTGGTGGGGGTCGGCGTCTGCGGGTGCGGGGCCGCCGTCGGGAGGGTGGGGGTGAAGGGTGTCGTGCCACTGTCTTGCAGAGCAGCTCGCCTGGCCATGGAGGCTGAAGAGACGATGGAATGCATTCAAGAGTTTCCTGAACATCACAAAATGATTCTGGACCGATTGAATGAGCAGCGGGAGCAGGACCAGTTTACTGACATCACTCTGATAGTGGATGGTAGGTGCTGGCCACTGCTGGGGGCAGAGTCTTTCCCTTTCCATCTGTTGACCCCCACCTCATCTCCTTTTTGATTACCTTTCTTTCCCTCCTCTCTTTTAGTTACCCCCTCCCCAGCTTTAATTGATGTGAATTGGAGCTCTGAGGTCACTTGCTGTGTCTGACAGACAGCCTGATGCTCTGAACTGTTTTCTTGTCACAATTTCTAAGAAACCCAGTACTCCTAACGCTTTACTCTTTTCAGGCCTCAGGGAGGTTTGTCAGAAGGGTGCATTTGAAGATTGCTTAAATGTTTTTCTTTTTTACATGTACCTCAGTTTTTAAGCTGCTCTAAGAGAAGCAGTCCCTTGAAGGAATTCCTTCCATCCATTTTTGGGAAATATTACATCCATCTTAATTGTTCTTCTAAAAAAAACCCAACATTTTTGGCAGCATTTAAATCTTCCTCATTTGGTGGGACCCATAGGGCCCTCCACCATTCCCTTTTTGGTTCATTTCATCTTGTTGTGCATTGTGTGTGAGTGAAAAGTAAACAGATTAAAAAAGCAGGCTCCTTATGATTGTCTATTACATTTGGATGGACCAATTTTTGTCAAAACATCCTGGCTGCCAAAGTCTAAGCATGAGCTCTTAAGAAGTGTAGATGTTAAGCTTCCTGGTGCAAAGGCATGGCATTACCCAGCCAAGTAATGCTTCTTTCCAAAGCTTGTACTTCTACCTCCCTCTCAAAATGAAACTATACACTTTTAAGGTTGAGCTTTTCTTTCTTTCTGGCAGTTTCAACTAAATATGATATGCCCTTTGCTGCTTAATCAGAAATGTTGGAGGCTAGTAAACATCTGTCATGCTTCCTTTCAGAAGTATTTTCATTTTAAATGATCAACATTTATGCAGCTCAGAGAGAATGACCTTTATAAATCTCTTAAAGTCTTGAAATAAAGACTTCTCTTGTTCTCCATTCCAGGTACAAATGTTTGCCAGGTAAAAAGGATAGTGACCTGACTTGAATTCAAAGATTACAAGTAAAAGGTCCTTTTTCCCCCCACTGAATTATTTTTCAAACTGGATTGTATTTTATATGTTTTTGTTGATTTTAGGTCACCATTTTAAAGCCCACAAAGCTGTTCTGGCTGCTTGCAGTCAGTTCTTCTACAAATTCTTTCAAGACTTTACTCAGGAACCTTTGGTGGAAATAGAAGGTAAATTCTTGTTTTCAGTTCAGTATTTGCATTAAGTGAACTATACAGTGATGAAGAGATTTTGAACTTTTTGACACCAGTAGTTATCTGAGAGTTTTACTTTAAAAGTGTTTGGTAAAAATGATCAATTGAGTAGAAATCGTTGCATTATGTATAATAGCTGACACTTAAAGGAACAATAACTGTTAGATTAACAGTTCTAACCTTTGTTGAAACTAACGGACGTTATTTGTGTGGTGGTGAGATGTGAAAATGTGTATTAAAATGTTAGTCAGCTGGGACATTTCTTGCTAGTCGGCAATATGAAATGTGATTATGTAATGATAGTTTTGTCAAGTATCATTGGAGGGCATAATTTCCTTCTTGCAATTGTGGTGATGCTGCTAGTTATCTCAAGTGTTGAGTAGCATTCTGTTAACTAGCAAAGGTAGAAGTTAACACTTCAGAGAAAACATACATAATCTTAACTTGGCGTAAAAGTCTACTGTAGGAAAATTGAGACCAGCCATGTGTAAGGTGTGACAAAGGATAAATTGGATACAGAAAGTTCAAAGTGAAAAAAGGGATCAGATATCATACAGATTCTGACTTGAATGAAAAGTAGTTGTACTACCTGTGTGTCTTTGCTTCTGCACCTGTTAGTTAACAAGCATTTATCAGGCATATACGATGTGGCAGGAATACAAAGACAAAAAATATAGTCATTATCCCTATGCTCGGAGAGCTAACATTCTATCAAAGGAGATTACATACATACATGCACACATATGTATAATCACAAATATTTACAAAGTTAATGGAAGATAATTTGGGAGATCTGAAAAGGCTTTATATAGGAAGTAGCACTTGAGGTCAGTGAGGAATGAAATAGGGTTTCTAAGAGGCCTAGGTCTATAGAGGGAGTGCATTCAAGATGTGTACAAAGGCACCAAAAACAGGAGTTGAACTGTCACATGTAAAGAACAGCAAGGCCACTTGGTCTGGACTGAAGGAGAGTCAGTCTGATAATCCTGGAAACCATAAGTCAAAGTTTAGTGAAAAGAAAGTGACTTTTAGGAATGCTTTAAGAAATTCATTTGGGCAGTTTAGGTATGGATTGGAGAAGGAAAAGATTTGATGCAAGGAGACCAATTAAGAGGTTATTGGGATCATCCAGATAAGAAGTGGTGAAAGCCTGAACTACACTGGTGTCCATATGAATGGAGAGAAGGGGCAGGATGCGAGAGTTGCAGAGGGAGAATCTGGCATACTTATATGCGGGATGAGGAAAAGTGAGAAGTTAATGGTGATTCTCAACTGACGTAAGGTAGTTCTGAAGAAGAGTGGGTTTTGGGGGAAAGATAAGTTTTGTTTTGAATTGTCCAGTAAGCAGTCAGTGATGGTGGGACTGGCACTGGAGAGAAACTAGAGTTATCCACATGGTTTGGGAGTCATCTGAGTAGAGAAGATAATTCAACTCATGGGAGCTGATGAGGTCATTGAAAGAGCACAGGAAAGAGTCCAGACCAGAGTTTTGGTGCAGGTGGAATTATGATCAGGAAAAGAAAACTGAGTAGTGGTCAGACCAGGTAAGAGAAGGTAAACAAAAATCTAGGGAGAAGAGTATTTAAAAGGAGAGGCTAGACAACAGCGTATAAAATAAATAAAATAATAAAATGCACAGAATTTGGGGGAAGAAAATAGTAAATACAGCCTCTAGAAATTGCTTTGGGTGGAGTGTTAAAGATATGTTCAAACATACTTAAGGTTAAAAACAGGTTAGCTGTTTTCATTTGGAATTTTCTTTTACTCTGAATATTCCTCTCTTTAAGGATGGATTGTCTCAAGTTTTGGAGGCAAAGGGAAAGAAAGACAGCAAGCTTAAAGGTTAAAAAGGACACTTTTTACATTGCTAAATTATAGATTATCCAGGTAGTACTTTTGACTATGGTTAGACAAGCATAAACTTCTTAGAGCAACCATTCTCAAACTTTTTAGTTTCAGAACCTCTTTGCACTTTTAAAAGTTATTGAGGATCACAAAGAATTTTGTTTATGTAGGCTATATAAATATCTTATTAGGAAAATCATTTTAATCTTAGAGATCCTCTGAAAGCATCTCAGTCCCCTACCGGGTTCAGAGGATCACACTTTTGAAAGCTGAAAAAGGTGAAATGTACTTCAACGCTCATGGTCTCAAGGGGTTTCAAGTGGAGAAAATTTATCGTGGACACTTGGCCTAAGGGTAGTATAATCTCATAGTTCCAGTATTTTCATGAGGGGAGGAGGTGAGGCAAAGGCTGTGTGTTATAGTTTGAGGAATTCTTAAGATATGAATAAGAGTAAGTCAAAAATGTAATCTGATTCAGTCTGCACCAGATTTAAAATATGCGGAACTAAGCTTTGATCAAATTGATGGAACAAGTGAGACCAGGATTCAAAAGTGTCAAGTTCTTTGTTCATTCTAACTGCTGATTTTTTAATATGTTTGACTTCTCAGTTTACTTTTATTACTTTTGAGACTGACTTAACTCACTCAGGCTAGAAAGGTATCAGTCCCTCATGGGCTCATTCACTGCTGATTGGCATGGGGCTTTGACTTCTCCCTTTTTGACCTGGTCCTCCTCAGGCAGCCTGGCACCCTGCTCTACTCCTTCCCCCTGAGGACTCAGTATATTGGTTCTAGATGCCCAGTCAGCTTAGCCGTTTGCAATTTAGAATAAATATTTGTGCTCAAGTCTCTCTGGTAGCTGGAATTATAGGCATGGTACGCTACCATACCTGGTTTCCTAGTTTAAAAAAAAATGACATTTTCTAAAATTCCCATGGTTATAGAATTTAGTGCTAAAAGAGACTTTAGTGGTCATCTAGTCCAAACCTGTCATTTTAAAGATGACGGAATGTAGGCCCAGAGAAGTTAAGGATCTGCCCAAGTTCTCATCTATTTAGTCATTCAGTCATGTCCAACTGTATGTGATGAGGTTTTCTTGGCAAAGCTACTGGAGTGGTTTGCCATTTCCTTCTCCAGTGTATCCCCATTTTACAGATGCAGAACTAAGGCAAATATGGGTTGAATCACTTGCCCAGGGTCACTCAGCTAGTAAATGTCTGAGGCTGGATTTGAATTCCGATCTCCCTGAGATCCAGGCCCCAGTGCTGTATCCACTGTACCACCTAGCTGCCCTCAGGGTCACACAGCTGGGATTCATATAAGGTCGACCAATTCCGAATTTATTTATTACTAAGAAAAGTTATTTGTCAGTTCTTGCATTATGTGCTGGAATTTTCTTTTAACTGCCAACTTAACTAATACAGGATATATTATAGATATTCTTGCTTATCTACAATAGCACTAAGAAAACACGCACAGTGGAATTCTACAGAGCTTCATTGCCAGTTTCTGAGGTGCCAGGGCAGCTTTCAAACAAGAGTCTCCCAGCTAGATTGCTATCACTGTTTCTTTGGGTAGCTTCCACTGCTACCACCCATGGGGACAATTGCATTGTCTTTCAAATACTGATTCTTCCTTTCTCAAATCTCTTCTCTAGTGATATTCCTCCCTTACTAAATCTAAAGAAATTTAAAGAAATAGGGAGTCACTTTGGACTTAGCTGAACAGTCTTCAAGTATGTAAATTATTTTGATTATAGCTCGAGGAATTCTTAAGGTATGAATAAGAGTTAGTCAGAAATGTAATCTGATTCAGTTTGTACCAGATTTAAAACATGAATATTGCGTACCTTAAAGGTCTCTGTTCCATTCCTGTTCTTTGGAGTCACTGTTCTTTCTTATAAGGTCTAGTCTCAGGCTCAAGCTATGCTGTCTTTGTGGGGCAGCTAGGTGGCAGAGTGGATAAAGTATCCAGCCTATGTTCAGGAAGACCTGAGTTCAAATACAGCCTCAGGCACTTCTACCTGTGTGACCCTGGGCAAGTCATTTAACCTCTGTTTGTCTCAGTGTCCTCATCAGTAAAATGAGGATAATAATATACCTCTCTGGGTTATCGTGAGGATAAAATGAAATAACAATTGTTAGCACCCTTAGCTGTCATCATCTTCATCAGTGTCATGGTCCATGGAGAAAGTTATTTTTAGTTTGTATGGTCTACCATCAACTTAAAGTCACAGCTGTTATACTATTATGGTTTCTTGTATCTGCGGATTCTCTTCCAGCTGACACTAAGCTTTGTAAAGGCAATGAACATGTCTTACTTAGTTGACACTTCTCCAGGTGAGCACAGTGCTTTCCATAAGACAGGTATTTAATAGCTTACTGTATATTATATTTATAGAATTGTGCTGAAAATCCCTCAAGTCAGCACATGTTTTTTGTACTTTACCTAACTAGTCATTTCTAATTCTGGCCTCTAACTTCCTGTGGAAATAATGCTTCCAGCCTCAAGGAGCACATATTTGAACACATTAACCCTCAGTGGGGTTATATATCCACTAATAGAAGACTGGGAATTCTTTCTTACTGGCCATATGCCTTGATTATTTTTTTCCCTGAGCATTAGAGCCAGGAAGAGGAAGGAGGTGAAGAATGCATGACTTTCATCTTTCTCTTCCTTTAGGAAACTCCCATAGAAATTCATATCTTCCTTCCAAACATTAGGCTAGGAAGACTGGGCTGAATTGTGCAATATGGAGGCTTACCCTTCCAAACTATCACTAGTGACTTAACTCATCAACTTGGAGGCAAATACCACTCTGCCTCAAATAATCTGTCCTTCCTTTGCAGTTGGTTCTGTAACGTAGTTGGGTTGATGTTGCACTAAGGATATTCAAACTGGCGAAGTAGGGAAACATTTGCATATTTGAAACTGAACTTGTGTTGCTATCACAAGACTAACATTTTATTTTTTATTTCCCTTGTTCATGGTTCCATATCATTCTACAGGGAGAAGAGTAATTTTGTTACATTCCATAGCAGAGCCTTTTACAAACATGGCTAAACAGTATCAAAATAGAGTTGTCTTTCCGTTTCAGTGGCTACTTATAAGCAACAAAGTAACCAAAATGAAATAGCAAGAAGGAAAAAACATCAGCGTAGGGCCCTTGATGGTCTCTAAATAACCAAGTTGTCTGTGGCTTGCTCTTCTGGTAGGAGTTAATAGTATTTGTATAACCTTCAGCTCATTAGTTCAAGGATCCCTAACCTGTGGACTTCATACCCTGGGCCAGGGGATAGTTGAGGTGGAGGGAGAAGAGTAGAAAAGTTATTGGAAAGATCTTAATTCTTTTGCACACCAAGCAAAAGGTTTTCATCTTTAGCTCCAGCAAAATCTGTAGCATGACTTGTATAATAATCAAGTATACTTCTGTAGGCTAAAAAAAAATCTTGTACGTGTTACTGTCTCAAATGTAGTAGATGCTATTGTGATAAAATGCCAATTCAAAGCATTACTGAATTCATAGTAGATTTTTGTTATGTATTTTCTTGATCAATAGATACTAATAGAAAAGCTGGCATGTGAGACTCCCAGAAATTTTTTGATGACCTCATATCAAAGGTTGGGAACCGCTGCTTTACTGGGATGATTGTCAGTAGCTCTTGAAGTTCACATCCAGAGTATAAAAAGAGTTAAGATAACACAAGAAGTTCTGCAGAGAACGTTATGTCTGTTCTAAGTGAATCTTTGAGTTGCAATTCTGTTTAACCTTAAAGTTGTCACTACTTTATTTCTTCCCCATCCATTATTTGTCACCTTTTCCCCCCTTTGATTTGTATCTTCCACAGTATTTATGTACTGCAGAAACGGCTGTGATAAGGTTTTTGGCGTAAGTTGAAGCATAAATTAGAATAAAAATATGAGAGTTGAAAGGGACTTGAAACTGTCGAGTTCAGCTTTCATGTGCTATCCAATGCCATCTCTGTCTGTCTATGGTCACTCATGTAGTAGTTTTTGGTTGTCAGCTATCCGCTCTTCCCGTAAGAGAGACACTTCTTTAGAAAGCAATTTTGGTATTGTGACACTCTGGGGGCATCTTGAAAAGGCAGTTAAAGGTAATAAATTACAAGTTGCTAGCACTGGGTCTTTGTTTTCGTTAAATATAACAGCTTCTCAGATGTTATAAAGCACTTGTTAATTCAAGTTTCCTTACAGGTGTAAGTAACATGGCTTTCCGCCATTTAATTGAGTTCACATACACAGCAAAACTAATGATACAAGGTGAAGAAGAAGCAAATGATGTATGGAAGGCAGCAGAATTTCTTCAGATGTTAGAAGCCATCAAAGCACTCGAAGTTAGGTAATTATATTTCTCTAACAAGGTACATTACTGTGTGATGTTTTAAAAATGTCTACAGTGTTAAATACTCAAATATGCTATATTTTATTCTGGAAAGAAAAATTTTAAGAGAGAAGAATATTGGGTCTGCAAGAAACTTTTGTACTTAGACACTTGGAATTATACATTTTAGAACTGAAAGAACTTTATTCCATCTCCCTCATTATGCAGATGTGGGAACTGAGACCCAGATAAGGGAGGTGATTTGCTCACATTCACCAAGGTATTACATGTTAGAGCCAGAATTTGAATGTAGGCCCCTGGCTCCAAATCTCATGTTCTTTTCCCCCCGTTTTCCTTTCTCTTCTCCCTTTCTGATTTCTGCCTAAATCTGTGTCAGGAGGGCGAGTTGAGGTCTATCTTATATATGTGTGTATAAAATCATTTAGAAGAACTGAGTGGAATCTCTGCTCTTAAAGGAGTTCTTTAGCATTACTAAATATGTCCCCATTTAAAAGGTTCATTATAATAAAGAGTGTGTGTGTGTGTGCATGCATGTGTTCATTCAAGAATGTCAGGTCTGTCTTCCAAGATTCAGGGGAAATCATTTGCTTTATTTTTCTCTATTTTCTTTTAGGAGTATGTTTGTTTCTAAATGTGCAAAAAGCAAAATTTGAAGACATAAACCTGGATCTCAAGAATAGTAACACTTTAAACCACCAGTGAAATTCTATTTGGGGCATTTCTCTGTCATACATTTATTTGGTATAGTTAAATAAAAAGATCTGTAAGCCATAGCATTATTCCATTAGTGAAACCTTGAAGTGAGGCAATTACTCTGTCTCTAAGACCCCTTACCAGTCATAAAATTAAGTGGGTGGCTTGCCCCCCCATAGTTGCCTAAAATAGTTTTTGAGATGGTGTTAGAGGTGACTTGAGAGTTGCTGAGATTAATTTTGGGGTGTCTTCTGAGATCCTGTTAGACAAAGCAGAGCATGTATATTGGTGCAATAACTTGTAGGAAAGCTAGAAGCAGGGGATGAAGGGAGAGTTCATTTATATATACATACACACATACATATGTACATATATGTGTGTATACATGCATACATATATGTGCACACATACACATTATATATTTCCAAGGCTATTTTGAACACTAAATCACTAGTGTCAAACTCAAATAGAAGTAGATCCCTGTGGTAGCATATTGACTTAGAAAACCACAAATTTACATTATCTATGTTGTATTTTATTTTTGTTTTGCTAATTACATTTCCGAGTTATATTTTAATCTGGTTGGGGCTGCTCAAGGCTGCAAGTTTGACACTTCTGCTATAAAGGGTATTAAATTTCTTTGGGGCTTATCAGAAGAGAGATTATATAGTAAAATCTATCTCAAATAATACCATAGCAGATGAGTAAATTAAAATCAGAATATTAACTTGTTCTTTGAAATAGATGCACTGAATGCCCCTGTGCAATTCTTTTTTCTTTTGGGGGTGGTGTTGGTGGTTTTTAAAAAATTTCTGAATACACAGGGATGGGAGGGTACATTTCCATACATATGGCAAAACATGGCAAAAGGAATCTCTGCGGAACTCTGAATATCCATTTCATGTCATTACTTTAAAAAAAAAAAAAACCAACACCTTTTTATTGATGTCGCCAAAATTTTCCCCAGTACCTTCCTCTCACTACAGCCATCTCATGTAAAAAATATTTTTAAAGAATAAGGAAAAAACCTTAGCAAAATTGATTAATACATTGGAAAAAAATGCATTAATACTGAAAATGCATTCAGAGGTGGGGTGAGGTGTTTTCTCATAGTCCTTTTAAAACATACTTAAGCTTGTTATTTGTAAATTTGTAACATTCACTTTTGATTACTTTGTGGTCATTTAATCATTTACCTTGTTTTAGTCATTGTATATAGTCTTCTTGGCTCTGCTTTGGTTCATATAAATCTGTTTCTCTGCCGTCTGATTTGTCATTTCTTAAATTAAAGTAATATTGTATTACATTTGTGTAACACAGTTTAACCATTTCCCCAGTTGAGGGAGTCTGCTTTGTTTCCAGTTCTTTGCTATCACAACAGATACTAATGTAAATATTTCACAGACTTTGTTGTGATATAAGTCTAGTAATGGAATCTCTGGATCAAAGTATATGGACATTTTAGTTACTTTTGCATGATTAAAGATTGTTTTCTAGACTATTATATTGATTTCCAAGCTTCATCAACAGTGCGCTGGCATGTCTGTCTTCCCGCAACCTCTATTACATTAACTATTCCCTTTTTTCTTTCATTTTTGCCAATCTGCAGGGTGTATGTAAGGTGAAGTTCAGAGGAATTTTTTTTGTATTAATTTTAAATAGTATGTACATTCAACATATTACATTCCTTCTCTTCCTTGCATTTAAACATGTTCGTGTGGGTCTCTTTTTAATTTTTCTTGATATTATTTCTACCCTTATCCTTCTTCCTTCAATTAACCAAAAGTGAAGGGAATACAGTGCATTGTCACATCCAAGCACACTCAAGCAAAATGAATCCACAAAGTTACCATGTCCAAAAATGTGCGCCTGTTTGCTGTGTGTCTGTTACCTCTCAGAAGGTGGGCAGCGTGCTTCATGTGCTCTCTGGGCTCATAATTGGTCACAGCTCTTTCAGGGGTGGGGAACCTGGGCCCTCAAGGCCACATGTGGCCTTTTAGGTCCTCAAGTGTGGCCCTTTGACTGAATTCATACTTCACAGAACAAATCCCCTTAATAAAAGGATTTGTTTTGTAAAACTTGGACCCAGTGAAAAGACTGCACCCAGGACCTAGAAGGCCAAACATGGCCTGGAAGCTGCAGGTTCCACATCCCTGTCTTTTGAAAGTTTTTCTTTACATTGTTGTTGTCCTTGTGCAAATTTTTCATCTGGTTCTGCTCGCTTCACTCAGCATCAGCTCATACTGCCTATCTTTGAAATAATTTCAATTTTTATGGTGCAGTAATATTTCATTACATTCATATACCACAATTTGTTCGACTGACTGTTTCTCAATCATCTAAGAGGCAAGCTAAAGCACTTCCTTATATTCTTTTTCTTCTCTCCCCTTCCTTCAGAATCAAGAAGTTTGTTTTGCTTGTGGCTATACCCTCCTCAAGTTATCTTTTCTTTTAAGCTTCTCATTTCCTTTATTAAGCTGTTGAGTTTGATGAGTTTCTACATTGTGTGTGTATTCTCAGTTGTCCATTTCAATGAGGTTCATCTGCCCACTCCCCCCCACTTCCTTCTTGTTTGTATGTTAATTATATCCCCTTCCTCCTTTCAACACTAGTATATTCCTCCTTTTATTCTCCCTTCCCTTCACCTCTTCAAACCCTCAGAACAGAATCACCATCCCCAGGTTCTGTGTTTTTCTTATTTAATTCCTTCAGTACCCTTTGAAATCATTAGAAGAGGGATATAATGAAGAAGGGACATTTGTTTCTTCCCATATTAGAATATTAGCATTATGTCATCATACAACTGTTTCCAATTGCCTAAATTTAATTTTCTAGATTTCTCTAGACTTTTGTGTTTTAATTCAAAGTCTCTGTTCGGCTATGGCCTTTTTTTATTAGACATACTTAAAAATCCTCTATTCCATTAAAGGTTCATTTCTTCCCCTGCTGTACTCCACCTTGTTAGGATTATGTTCCTCTTTGGTGAGTAAGTAATTGATTGTAGGCCATTATCTTTTGCCTTTTAGAATTAGGTATTCTAGGATTCCCTCTCTTTTTGTGTAGAAGTTGGAAAGTCTTATATGATCCTGACTTTAGTTCCTTGGTACTTGAAAAGTTCATTTTTGGATGCTTGTATTTTTTTCTTTGACATAGGGAGCTTTGGATATTGGTAATGACAATCTTGGAACTTGTAGGGAGGTGTTTAATGGATTCTTTCTATACTTTGGCCTCATAGTCTAACAGATTTGGGTAGTCTTCATGTAGAATTTCTTAAAGTACAATACCAAGCCTTTTATTATGTTTTTTCAAAGAATCCAATCATTGGTAAACTATTTTCCAGATCACTTGTTTAATCTTTCATTGTCTTCACCTTTTTCCAGTCTTTTTTTTTCTAATAGTCTTTGCTGTCTTTTGTTATCAGTTATTGGTTTCTCTTTGATTATTCTCATTTTCAGGGAGTCTAATTCTTGAATAAATTTTGCTGCTTCTCTATCTTTGAAACTACTCAATCTCTTAACAATTCTTTTCTCCAGAACTTTAATGTCATCTTTAAAAATTCTTCCTTTATTCTAAGTAGTCACTTGTAGAGTAGTAAAAGTAGTACTAATTCTAAAAGTACTTGTAGAAAACACTTTTTTTTACTCTCAGTTTACAATTATTATAGAGTTATATTGGCAAAATTTTTTGATATTGATTGATATTTTCTTTGATTTGCTCTTTTCTCCACTTTTAGTTGCTAAATTTTGGTTTTGTGCCAGGGCCAAGTTCTGCCCCCTCTGCACTTGTGGGTAGAGTGGTCAGCCTGCTTATTCTTTCTTTAAGTATCTGACTTCTTGTGCTGACCTTCACCCCTTCACTTCTCCCCCCAAAGGTTGTGTTGCCCCTGTATCTTTGAGGTTTGGAGTGCTGTATGTTGAAGGCCCTCTTTGATGTCTCCGGACTTCAGAGCACTTGGGCCTGGGTTGTCCAGCATGGGAACAACCCAGGGCTTATTGTTTGCCAGACTTTACGACCACTGAAGGGCTTTCTCAGGAGAGCCCTCTACTGTTGGTGCCTCTGGAAATAGACCTTTCCATTCTACATGTATTCTGTCTCTGGATGCTCTGGCCCTCTGCTTGGCTTGTGAAGGGCCCCCTTTCCTATTAATGGGTGTCTGAGTGATTTTTTCGGTGCCATTCTGGTTTGGAAAATGTCATTTATTATGTAAAGTTCCTAATTGTATCTTTTGGTCATTATTTAGTTTTGTATGAATTTTAGAATTTGCTGGAGTAGCTATGAGAGAGTTGGGCAGCCTACAGTCAGCATCTTAGCCTGCATTTTATTACTTAATACAAGTGGGAAGTATACTTGTTAATAGAATCTTTGCTGACTTTCAGGTATGGTACCAGGTAGAGCACAATGCAACAAATCAGTCTGATAGTATCCCTTCAGTTGTTTATAGAATAAGCTCATTTTAAACCTAATAGTAATTGGATATTCTTGCAAGGTTTATATGTTAAAATGATATCAAATAGCTACTTTCATTTAGAAATATATTCAGTGATAAGGTAACTTTATTTTCAAAAGTAGTGTCTTGGGAAAGGTCTCAAAGGCAGAGTGAGAATTTAATTCAGATTTTTCTGATCCACCCTAGCTTTTGAATGCCTTCTTAAACTTCCTACCTGGAGCTTTATTATTAATAGAGTCTGTTAATTTTGAAAGAAATTGCAGTGTGATCTTAATATTGTAGCTGTTGTTTTTGCAAGTAAACCAAGATATATGACACCTTTTTTCTGTTGGTGGAACTTTGAATGCTGTTCAGGAATCTAACTTCATAGATATTCATTCCCAAGGATTTAACTCATTCTTTGTCCCCAGAAGATAGCCATGATTTTAATTTTAGCATTTCATTTATAAATATTGAGCTTTCAGTGTAAAATAACCATTTTCATTGAAATTACTGATATGTATCTTCAAACTGTTTTAGACTTTTTCATTTCCAAAATTCTTAATTTATTACCATCATAGCTAGATCAGGTATCAGTAAAGATACTGTGCTATAGCCACATTATGAGCACAGTTACATCTTAGAGAATAACATTGATGGAAGCAATTCACAAAAAAGATAGCTATATAATTAAAGAATAATATGAAGTCTGTTCTTTCTATAGTATGTCACATGATTTTACATTCCTCTTTTTTGTTTCTGGTGTGTCAGGTTAGACTTTTAGTGGACCCATTTTACTTGGTAAAAGGTAGTATATGTACTTATAGATTCATGAACTTTTAAAAATAGAAGTCACTTTAGACAAGAGGGAGTCTAGTCAACACTTATTTTATATATAGATGATGAAATTTAAGCCTAAAGGAGTAAAGTGACCCATCGTGAAAATTAAATATTCTTTCATATATGAAGATAATAGCACTTGTCATACTTTTGGGTTTTTTACAGTAATGGATATGTATATTCACCTGTAGCATAGCAAAGTGAATTTTGCTATCTACTAGTTATTTTGATACTATTTTTGTTTTTTAAAATATATTGATGCTGTAGTTCATATTCCTAGCATATCTTTGAAACAGATAAGAGAGTTGTATAGTTAGCTAGAGATTCTGAGACCATCCTAATAGGCCATTTGAATAATTTAGATAAAAGATGCCTTAAAAATACACACACACACACACTTGTTTCTGCTTGCAATATCCAATATGAATGTTAAACTAGTTTCAGATTTAGAGGAAAGTCCTAGAACTCTTTGCTTTGGCAAGAGCCATTAAAGGGAAGCAGGAAACTCTTTATCCCATAGATTTTTAGCCTATACGTTATATCAGAGGGGAAGGATAGGGAAAGTGTATGAACATTTATATGGTATCTGTTACATGCCAGCCACTGTCTAAAAATATTGTGGTTCTTATAACAAACTTGTGAGGTAGGTGCTGTTACAATCTTACAGTTGAGCAAACTGAGCCAGAAAGCAGTTAAGTGACCTATCTAGGTCACACAGCTGAAACTGAATTTAAAACTCAGATCTTCTTGATTTCAGGTCTGACATTTTATCCATTCTACCAACAGCTGCCTTTGTATATAGTATACAGTATGCTTTTACTGGATTGTGTATATTACTGTATACACAATAGCTCTTTGGATCAAGATACCTTTATAAACACTATTCACAGAATAGTTGGGGATAAAGCCCATCTCTGTATTTTCCTGGTATAGAATAGGGGAATGACTAGAAATCAAAATGCGTGTGTTCTTTTTGTACTGCTGGGAATCACATCATTGCTGTTTCAGCATATTCTCTATAGGAAGTCTCATGGTATGTATTGTGCAAGAAGCAAAGGGTGTCATATAAGTTAATGATCCGTACACTGTCATTGTTCATGCATCTTAGGAACAAAGAAAATTCCTCACCACTAGAGGAAAACGCAACGGGAAAAAATGAAGCAAAAAAGAGGAAGATTGCTGAAACTTCCAATGTTATTACTGAATCGTTACCCTCTGCAGAATCAGAGCCTGTGGAAATTGAGGTGGAGATTGCTGAAGGGACAATTGAAGTAGAAGATGGCCTAGAAACTCTAGAAGAAGTAGCTTCTGCAGAACAGTCTATAAAATACATACAGAGCACTGGTTCCTCTGATGATTCTGCTTTGGCTTTGTTGGCTGATATTACCAGCAAGTACCGTCAAGGTGATAGAAAGGGGCAGATTCAAGAAGAAGATGGCTGTGCATCTGATCCCACAAGCAAACAGGTAGAAGGTATTGAAATTGTGGAACTTCAGCTGTCACATGTGAACAACTTGTTCCATTGTGAAAAATGTAACCGTTCATTTAAATTGTTTTACCATTTTAAGGAACACATGAAATCACACTCCACTGAGAGTTTCAAGTGTGACATATGCAATAAAAGGTATCTTCGGGAAAGCGCATGGAAACAGCACCTCACCTGTTACCACCTTGAGGAAGGTGGAGCCAGCAAGAAACAGCGTCCAGGGAAAAAAATTCATGTATGTCAGTACTGTGACAAACAGTTCGATCATTTTGGGCATTTTAAAGAGCACCTTCGCAAACATACAGGTAATTTTTTTTTTTTATCTATATCAGTGTTATATAACAGATTTTCTCCCCAGACATAACTTTGAAACCTTTAGCAAAATTGTTGCAATTTCAGAAGAGGGTGGGGCTGGGATTTATGCTGGTGGGGGGAAAACATTTTCTTCTTTCTCCTTGGTATCACAAAGATTATTTTATTGCTAGTATCCAAGCTGTTTTCACAAAATTACTGGTAAATACATGAAGGCTTTTAGAAACAGTCATCAATTTGCCAAAATAATTACTAATTTTACATTTTCCTTATTTCAGACTTTTTTTTTTGAGGGGAGAAGAACATTAAGTACAATGAAACTAAACAGTAAAGACTGATAGCTTTAACTTGTAAGAGAATAAAAGCTTTGTTATATGTAATGCCATATTCAAAGTACTTTAGGAAATCTTAATTGCAATGAAATTTCACTAGCCATTCCCTTGTTGTTTTCTATAATGTTTACTTCAACTATCTATTAACATCTGGTATGTATTTTGGGGTTTCCTCAAAATATATTCAAATATTTCCTGTCTCAGTAATTAGGAGATAGGAATCTGGAAATATAATACTTTCTCTGGGAATTTTGACCTGGTAGAGTCTGTTAAAAGATGTGAAGTATTACAATAAAATGCCCTTGGAAAGGTTAGACCACCTCCAAAGACCATTCAAACATTCTTCTACCTTTCCTGCGTTGAAGATAGCATCAGTGATCAGCTGTCCCTGAAACTCCTCTTTGACTTGATATTGTAAAGATTTGCACAGCTATCTTGTGGAACTAGTAAAATCAGGCTTACTATGTGTAGCATGGAAGGCTTTTGATTTTATTGTTTCCTCATACCTTTATGTAAATTTTTCTTTCTAAATTTTCAGAGCTATTAGCTATTTTAAAATAGTGATGCCTATTCACTCTATACAGAGTCAAAATGTTCATTGGTATTATGTCCCTAAACTATTTGTAGGCCAGCTCTTTATATGAAACAAACTTACCTTTTAATGTAAGACTTCTTTTTAATATTCCTAACTAATTGAATAGCTATTTAGTCAACAATTTGCAGTGACTGGGTAAATGCATGCTTGATAAGTTCTCAGAATTAGTTCACATATATTAAGTTAGTAAAATTATGTTTAAGTTTTAGTGAAGGAATAGGACTGTTTTCTGTTCTGACAAGTTAAAAAGACACAGATAAAGGTAAGTAGGTAGTTCTAACGTTCTTTTCCCTTCTCCCCATCAGACGTTTGCCATGTGCAATCAGTTGTGCTATACCTTGACATAATGCATTCCCCACATTCTTAAAAAATGATATGCAAAATACCAATGCACAATAAAAATCACAGGGCTTATGGGGGCAGAAAGGTTGGGATGTAGTACTGAAAAATTTCATCAAATAAAAACAGCAATCTATAAAAATGTTAGCACAGTTTTATATTATCTCAAATGGTTAAGAAATACATAAATGACACAATAAATAGTGGCAGCATCCCCAGTGTTGATCTGTCTGTGGTCTTGGGCCGGCATTCCTCAGTTTGGGTTGGCAAAGTCTTACGTAAGTAGTTCTGGGCCCAGGGCTGAGCTGGAGACCATGGTGGAAGTGGAGAGCAGAGATGCAGAGTCATCAGCTGCTACTGAAGCACCAGAAGTTAGACAGTAAATATGGCACTTGACCTTGACAAGTCCCTGAAATTGGCTTGTAGAAATGGGCATTGGAAGGTTGCAGATTGTGCGTTATTGTGAGGTGGTACAATGTTCTTCATTCTGTCTCTTCCTTGTGAAAGAAATTGGGCAAAATCTTCCCTAATTGTCAGTTGCAATTGTTGAAACAAGCATTATATACCAGAACTGACTGTACTTTTCATTAGCTTCTGCTGGTTGTAATTTCACACTTCAAGAACATTTTGGAAACAGTAAAGAATCATCCGTATCCCCAGTGTTTACTGTTATTTTGTAAATTTTAAATGCCATACAAATGAGTTTTTATATTAGTTAGAGGTAACATGAATTAGAAAACTTGGATTCAGGTCTTAACTCTTGACGCTTAATTGCTTCATGATCTGGGCAAAGCATTTAGCCTCTCAGTGTCTTGGGCAGCTTTCTAGGGAATTCCCATACCATATCTTAGTTATGGTCCTGGTTCTCCGTAGGAAGCACAATAGTGCTTCTTTACTTGTCTGTTGAGCAATTTAAAAAAAAAAAAAAAAGACAGTCTTAGGGCAAAATGAAAATTTTAAATCTTTATTTTTTTATTTAAGTAAACCCAATTAAATGTGAGTAATTCAAGTCTGTGTTGATTATTCAGTTATGAATTATTCAGACCTAATGCTCCTTTGCCCTGAATATCTTTTGACTGTTGTACTGCTTCACCAGAAGATGGCAGAAGAAATAAAAGAAATTAAACTCAAACCAATTTTGAGTTTCTTAGAAGCTCTAATTTTTAAAATCCATCATTAGGGAGGTGTGGAAACTATTGCCTAAAATAGGCTTTGATATTTTTTGTGGGTTTCAGTTATCCATCTGTAGTCTGTCACCAGTACTGAGAAAAGTGGATTGTAACAAAGTGTCAAAAAGACATTTTCTCGAAAAAGTAACTCATAGCAAATTAGAAACCCTGAGTGATAAAGGATTCTATAAATTTAATCTGAAGAATGCTTTTATATAGATATAGACATGCAATTTTACCTTTTTTTTTTTGAAAACTAGACTAGCAAAATAACTTCATATTTCCTTTTTTTTTTTAACTTCAGGTATCTTTATCCCTCCCATTATTACAGAAGAAAATTAAGGAAAATGTTTTCATAAATAATGAAATAGTTTTTTTGAATAGCCTTTTGAAATAGCTGCTATTGTGCCAGCAGAGAATTTTTTTAACTAGACATTTCCTTGGGGTAGACTGGGTTAAATTAAAGAAGCAAATAGCACTTAACTGTTTGTCTCCAAATAGCATAGATAAGATTGAGGGGGGCAGTCCGCAGTCTGCCTTTTCAGCTTTTCACCCTTCTTTCCCTATCCTATATATTCTTACCTATCTGGATTTCGTTCTTTGCCTTCAACTGTTATTTACTGTCTGTACCGCTAGGTGGTGCAGTGGATAGAGCACCAGTGTAGGAGTCAGGAGAACCTGAGTTCAAATTTCACCTCAGACACTTGACACCCATTACCTGTGTGACCTTGGTCAAGTCACTTAACCCCAATTACTTCATCCTGGGTCATCTCCAATCATCCTGATGAGTATCTGATCACTGGATTCAGGTGGCTTTGGAGGAGAAGTGAGGCTGGTGACCTGCACAGCCTTCCCTCACTCAAAACAAAGTCAAGTGCAAGTCATGTCATCATTTCTCTGATGGCATGGTCTTCTTCAGCAACAAAAGCCAAACACACACATATATTTACTGTCTTCTAGCATTATAGCTATACTTCAGTTTCCAGACCTGAATTTTGGATTGGGTGGTAGGAAAGAACTATGCTAGTAAATATGATAGATCAAATAATCAGGAGTTGATTGTATTAGATGAGAACAAGGTTAATATAAAAATTGGACGATTCTTGATGTGAGACATCCCCAGTGCCCCCTAATCCCTAGTTGGTAGTGTAGAACCCATCTGAGAAGGTAAAGAAGTCACAATTCACTCAAGTGAATCCACAAAACAAGTAACTTGAGTTGATGGTTTGTACAACTTGTAGCATTTTAAACTTATTTGAAGAAGTCAAGGGTCATCCCCTGGTATGATTGTTGTAGTGAAGTAGAATGAAGTCCTTCTCACTAAAGATTTTAAAGCAAAAACTCGACATCCATATTTTGGTTTTGTTGTAGAGGGAATTCTTGTTGGAGTACTGCTTTGATTAGATGAGTTTGAGGTCCTTATAGCTCAGATATTATGTCTATGAAGAGTCAGAAGCCTCAACAAAATTTCAGTAGTACTTATGGAAAGAAAAGGAGAACATTATAACCTTTTTTCCCCCTTAGAAGAAAGAATCTGCCTTCCCCCTTCCCAGAACAAATAAAGAAGGAATATTCTTTGCCACTGGTCTACTGAGTAATATTAGTAGACATTTATATCTAAAGGTGAGAAGTAGCCCAATAGCTGGTGTTTGGTTCCAGTCCTAGTTCTTTTGTTGGCATGGTTTTATAGGAATATGGAAATCATTTGTTCTCTGTGTACTTTAATGTATGTAAAACAGGATGATGATGCTTATATATGCTTATAATATCTACCACCTGTTAACTTGTTAAGAACAAACGTGATGACTGATTTCTGATTTAGTAGATGTGATGATGGAGCAAAAGGAATCTTGGTAGAGGGCTTTTAACCTCATTTTGAAGAGTACATTCCATGTATTTATAGTCCAACAAAGCTATTAAGTGCTTACCTTATACAGGGCACTATGTGAGGTGCTGGGGATATAAAGACAAAAGTAAAAGTCTCTGACCTCATTGGTCTTGTGTTTTGCTTGGCAGATAACATGTATACAAATTAAGCACAATGTAATGTGAGGAGGGAGAGAAGATTTAATTGGGAAGAGAAGAGAGTACTTCATAGAGAGGCAGCATTTGTGTTGAGTGTTGAAGGAAAAGAAAGATTCTGAGAGTAAGAAATGAGCATAAGGGAATCCCAGGAATGGGGAAATAACTTGTGGAAAGTTGGAAGAAGAAATGCTAAGTTCAGATAATAAATAGTTGTTCAATTTTACTACATTGTAGAATGTGGAAAAGTGAATAATATGAAATGCACCTAGAAAGGTAGATAGAAGTCACATTGTGGCTCCTTAAATGCTAGTCCAAGTTGGTGTTTTTATCTTGGAGTCAATAGGAAACCATGGTTAAACTCATACTTTCTTAGGAAGATTATTTTTGCAGATATGTGGAGAGGAGAGAGACTAGAAGCATGGAGACCAGTAGTGTAGGTGAGAGATAATGAAGTCTTGGACTATAGGCTGTGTGGTTGTAGAGAGGGCACTGGATGTAAGAGAGATGTAGGTAGAATCAGAACTCAGGCAGTGATTGGATATGAGGGGTTCAGAGGTAGAACGTTCAAGGCTATGTTTTGTCCTGTTGGATAAAATTTTTTTAAGTCAATAATAGGAAAAGTAAGCTTTTGTAGTCTTTTTACCTCTTAGTTATGTAACTACGCTTATGAGATCTTTTATAACGAATCATCTGTGAAAGCCTATCTGTACTTATGGTTTTTTTTTTTCAAGGATACCCTACATCCAAATATAGGCTATCATTATAAAAATATTATAGAGCTGAGAATGTTAAGTTGTTCTTAGTTAGCTTGTTGGGGCATAATTGCAGTCTGTGATTTTTTTTCTATTCTTTTTAAAAAAATTTTCCATGGAGATCTAGAAAACCAACTCTTGAGTTCCTTTAATACTGTGTTGCCTCCAGCATAAATTGCTTCCATATGTGTTTGGTTAGTTCCAGGTGTTCTTTCCAACTTCTTTTAAATGGCAGTGCTGCTTCCTTACACATCATATCAGATACTAAGGAATTAAGAGTCTAAAATGTACTGGTTTCACTACCAGTGTGGATGACACTATAAATAATCTTTTCTATTTTAGTCCTCCTGGTTTAATCTATATGTATTTTTGAGGTAATTTGAATCTCATACCATGCTCTTTGTAGACTTGTTTCCTCCTCATCTACTTTTCACTGTTTTATCAAACAGTTATGTCACCAGTAGTCTTCATTTACCACAGAGGTTCTTGATCTTTTATGTCATAGACATCTTTAGCAGTTTGGTGAAATGTATGGTTATCTTCTTAGAAAAATGTTTATAAATGAAAATAAAATGAAATAACTGCTACATCTATAAAGAGATAAGCAATGATTTTATTATATATTATTATTAATATAATTATATATTATATACATTATATAATTATAATTATATGTAATTTTATAATTATAATATTAACATATATATGAATATATTATTTATATATTTATTATGAAGGGCGCTGTAGATCTGGTGAGCACCATGCCATTCATTTCTCCCCAATTTTGGGCTACTTTTTTACATTTTATTTATGCTCTTTTAAGAATATTGTCACTTCCTAATGCTTCAAAGCAGTGGAGCTAACCCTGAAAAGGAAAGATTTTGAGAGGTAGAGATGAGGAAACAAGTACATTCACAACAAGAAAGATAGCTTGTGTGATTGCATGAAGGTGGGATATGGTTTGCTAAATTATTGTGGGGAGGTAGTCTATGATAATATAGGGTTTTGGCTGGAATCTAAATGCATGACTATGAGTAATGTCAACTAAGTTCTGAACTGTATTCAGGGGCAAGTTTTTGGAGGGCCTTTAATGCCAAAGGTAATGAGAAACCACTGAAGGCTGTCAGAGCAAGGGAGTGACATGGTCAGACCTCTGCTTCTGGAAGATTATTTTACTATGTCGAGGATAATGATGGGAACCAAAATTAAGGTGATAGTCATATGAATATAGACGAAACATAATATGGAGGTAGAGTCAATAGTTGGGAACTGATTGAATACAGAAAGGAGTGGGGAAGTCTGGAATGATTTTTAAGGTTACAAATTTGGGGAATAGTAAACCAGTGTGAAGCAGAAGGCTTCTCAGTGGTGGGTGTAGATTTAATTGTGGCGGCAGTATTTTGCTCTATTTTGAACATTGTTTGAATTGTCTACAGAACATCCAGGAGATGTCTAGCAAGCATTTGATGATGTGTGACTAGAGTTCTAGTGAAAGAGTGGGCTAGATAAGTAGATTTAGACTTCACCTGCATAGAGATGACAGTTGAGCCAGTTGGAAGGCTGATGAGTAAAGAAATAAGGGGGATAGAAAAGAAAGAGGGTATAAGAGAGAGCATGATAGAATCATCCATCGTAACGATTTGAGAGATGGTTGATCATCAAAAGAGGATTGAAACAATCCCCATTGAAACACTGGGGATTGAACAGTTTCTTGGAAGAGAAAGAAGAAATTCAAGAGAAAAGTGCCTTACAGCAATTAAACAATCTTGTCCTTCTGAACTTCACAGATATATATTTTAAGTTTTATAGCAGAACTTTCAACTGCCATTTTATTTTATACTCCATACAAAGCCTGGAGAGCATTTGTAAACCGTCTGAAGCAGCATAAACAATAATAATTGTAGTGGAGAGCAATAACTGATGTATGGTTTTATGAAATAAATGGAATTATAAAATAAAAATCAGAATTCTAATTTTAGTTTTTAGAATCCATTTGAAACTGAGGTAGACTGGCAAACAGCATTTTATTTTTTTCCTCTTCTATACAAGACATTCAGAACCTGGCACAATTGTTTGTTTACATGTAAAGTACCGGGAAAGATTCCCCCCCCCCCCCCCCCCCCCATCATCTAATAGCAAAGTCTCTTCAGGAAGCTCAGGTCCAGCTTGGTCTGTAATTGGCTATCCCTTAGACTTTAGCCCTGCCTCAGACAGGTTTGTCCAGTTCAGATTGTCATACATATGTACTCTTCGAGATGTGCTGTATTTTGTTGGTATGTGTAGAGTATTGCAGATGATTTCAGTATAAACGTTGGTGTATTTCTTCTATGTTCCTACCTAACTAGTTGAGTGAGAGATCTTGGGGGTGAATCAAGGTAGCGTCAACACAAGAGATTAGAACACTTAATCCAGATCAATTCGATCATGTGTCCATCTTCCCAATTCTTTTAAAGTCATTTTACTTGCTGCTATTCAGGTTGTTCAAGTGCAAAGTGAACTAACACTGAACTTGAAGAAGGAGGGCATTTTTTAGAAGAAAATATTTGACCTTCATAAACTGTGATTATTGTGGGATGAATATTTAGATGACAATTTAAAAGTAAAATATGTAAAAATTCTTTAATACTA
Source organism: Notamacropus eugenii (assembly GCF_028372415.1). Classification (NCBI taxonomy): domain Eukaryota; kingdom Metazoa; phylum Chordata; class Mammalia; order Diprotodontia; family Macropodidae; genus Notamacropus; species Notamacropus eugenii. The sequence goes on along the minus strand of NC_092875.1, from coordinate 416,827,714 downwards.
AAGCACTTTGGTATCTTGTTTTCTAATCATTTCAAAAAGAAGTAGTATAATTATCTGTAAACAGTTAAAACTTTGGTAGTTGTTTTTAATGGACGAAACAAAACCAGTAGTAGAACTATTGTTTTGTAGTTTCTGCAATCCAGGCCAAGAATTTTGATTCCTGTACCAACTCAGATTTAGCAGCACAACTGGAGAGACAATCTCATATGCTGGCAAGGTTGACTCTGGGTTCAAGTTTCACCTACATTGAAGGACCTTAAAAAGTCTCCACAAATGTAAGGTGGCCATATAACTGGGCATGAGTGGGTAGATGGCAAAAAAGTAGAAACACTATTTCATAATACATGCTTGTCTCTGATTGGGAATCCTTGCTTTTGTGCCCAAATAATTGCTTTAACCAATATGCCTTTTGCTACCATAAGATTTTTAAATGGAAAGACAGTCTTCTTGACAGTAATTATGACCCCTTCCCAGACACTATGTCTCTTATCCCAATAACTGTTATTGAGTGAGCACATTGTCTTGTGTTTGGCTATTTACCCTAAGTCCATAGTTTCCAAATAATGGAGAGTTATGTGGTGGCAGTGTTATGATAGAAGGAGATAGAGTGAAAGACCCAGGTCTGAATCCTCCTTCCAGTACTTAAAATGGAAAAAAGTCACTTAAGGTCTGTACTCTTAGTTTCCTCATCTATAAAGTAGGAATAATAGTATCTGAAATATAGTAGTCTTAAGTTGTGGTAAGGATCAAACTAGATCGTGTATATAAAGTGCTTTGTAAACTTTCAAGTGTTAATATCAACTTTTGTTAAATACATTCAATTGTTTTTTTCCGTAATAGTATTTTTCAATTACATGTAAAGATAGTTTTCAACACTCATTTCTGTGAAATTTGGAGTTCCAAATTTTTCTCCCTCCTTACCTCCCCTCTTTTCTCCCCGAGATAGCAAGCAGTCTGATAGGCTATGCACGTACAGTCATGTTAAACATATTTCCACATTCATTGTAGTGAGATTGTGATGTTGTGAGAGAAGAATCGGAAAAAAGGGAAAAAACCATGAGAAAGAAAAAGTGAAAAGTATGCTTCAGTCTGCATTCAGACTCCATAGTTCTCTCTTTGGATATGGCTAACATTTTCCATCACGAGTCTTTTGGAATTATCTTGGGTCACTGTACTGCTGAGAAGAGCTGCCTGTCGTAGTTAATCTTTGCACGGTGTTGCTGTTGCTGTGTTCAGTGTTCTCCTGGTTCTGCTCACTTCACTCAGCATCAGTTCGTGTAAGTCTTTCCAGGTTTTTCTGAAACCTGTCTACTCATCATTTCTTTTGTTTCCTTTTTCTAAAAAGTCAGTTGGCCTACTTTTATTTTTTTTAGCGTATTTCCATATTAATCATGTTGTGAAAGAAGGATCAGAACAAAAGGGGAAAACCATGAGAAAGAAAAAAGAGAAGATAGTGTGCTTTGGTCTATGCTCAGACTCCAAGTAGTATTTTCTGTCCTGAGTCTTATGGAGTTGTCTTAGATCCTTGCGTTGCTGAGAAGAGCTAAGTCTAGCAAAGTCATTCACAGTGTGGCTGTTACTGTGCAGTGTTCGCTTGGTTCCACTCATTTCACTTAGCTGGTCACCATTTCTTATTTATTCTGTTACATTCATATACCACAACTTGTGCAGCCATTCTCTGAGTGATGGGCATCCCTTCAATTTACAGTTGTTGGCCACCATAAAATGAGCATCTACAAGCATTTTTGTACATGTGGGTCCTTTTCCATTATCTTTTTGGGATACAGACATAGTAGTGGTATTGCTTAATCAAAGAGTATACAGTTTTATAGCCCATTGGACATAGTTCCACAATTAATAATTCTTTTTATATTAAAAAATCTAACTGACTTTAAAATATTTAATCAGTAAGGTATAATTCTTAGCAACAAAGCTACTCAAAGAAAATTTAAATCATTTTAAAGTGCATGTTAAATTTAATAATGTAGTAAAACATACTGATTGTGTCCCTTTTCTATATATTTTAAAATATTTGTTGATGCTCTTTTATTTTTTATGGTATCTCTACCACCATCCATTAACTGAAGCATCCCTCCTTTGTAACAATAGTACAGTCAAGCAAAACAAATCAACATATTAATAACTACATTTGAAAGAATATGTAGCATTCTGCACCCTGAGTTTATCACCTCTGCCAAGATGCAGAAGGTATTCTTCATCGTTAGTCTTCTGAGTCAAGAGTAGTCACTGTATCTATTGGTGAGAGTTCTTTCGAAATCTTATGTTGTGCCTCTCGAGTATGAATTGTTCTCTGGTTTCTTCCTATTTTACTCTGCTCATTTAAGTCTTCCCAAATTTCTCTGAATCCCTCCTTGGTTATATTTTCAGCACAGTAATATTTCATTACATTCCTATACTATAATTTGTCTAGTCATTTCAAGTTGGTGGCATGCTATTTGGTTTTCTCTTAGATCTGGAAATGCAAGGCTTCATAGAGTATATACAGGGTGTACCAAAAATCTTAATTCATTTTAAAGCTATACGTATTTCTTTTCTGAGCAGTGACAGTAACTCAACTAGTGTAGCCAGAACGGTTAGAAATCATTCCCTCCCCTCCCCACAAATCTTGGCATATTGTCCTAGAAGTAAGCATACACACAGTCCATGTAAGGAAGAATGGACACAAACATAGAGTAGTGTCAGGCACCATGTAAGGGAACAGAAGTGCCTGAGCAACTTAACCCTGGAACTGCAGGACCTTCTGACCTCCCTTCTGTAGTCGCACAAAATTCACTGTGGAGCATGGTATCAGTGATAGAGTCATGCTATTGCTTATCTGGGACAATGGGGTGTCATCTGGATAGTCATTCTTTGGCTGTATATAGACCATAGGGTTTGAAGTTAAACCAGTCTAGAAACTGTTTCTAAAGAAGCTTTTGACTTTTTTCCTGATCATATTGAATATGTAATTGTTTCATATGGTATTTCCTTAACTAGAAAAGACTTGGTTTTTCACCTATGGGGAAAATTTTATAATGACATTCAGGCCTCCATTAATCTCTTCTGAATTTTGTTGAGCATTTACAATCCATTATATACAACTTAGTGCTTAATTATCAACTGCTTTATGACTCAGAATAATTAAATTAGATATATCACTTTAAATATATGTTTTCTCTTTGATCCTCACAGCAGACTTCAGAGACAGCAGGAATTTTTCCCTTTTTACAAATGAAGAAATTGAGATTGAGGCATTAAGTGACTTCTCTAAAGTAAAATTACAGCTAAATAGATCTGAAACTCAAAATAAGGCTCCATTTTAATGCTTTCTTGAATTTTTCCGTGTGTGTGTGTGTGTGTGTATTTCAAGACTTGTAAATATTGAATTACAGGATATCAGAGTTTGGAAGGGATCTCAGGGATCACTTCTTAGTGAAATCCATATGTGCACAAGAATCCCTTCTTCAGCATCCCTAAGAAGTGGTCATCTATGCTTCCCTTGGAGATTTCTAGTGAATGTATTCTCTGATTCCTAAACTCATTCTCTTTTTGTATACCTCTGAGTTAGAAATTTTCACCTTATATTGAACCTGGAATCTGCCTCTCTGTCCTAGTTTTTCCCTTAGGAACAAAGCAAGATAAGTTTACTTCCTTTTCCACTTGTCAAATGTGTGCCTGCCCTTTAAATGTAGTTCAAATGATAGTTAAGCATAAACATTAATAAACTCCCATGCTAAGCGAACTAGAATTTGACTGTAATGTGAGGACATTGCACTAGATGATCTCAGATCCTTTCTTGCTCTAAAATTCTGCGATTCTCTGATTTCAGGATTAAGCCACCTCCTGGTAGAAGTTACACTGTAATGATACATGTAACCCTTTCTCCTAAATGAATTTCTGATATAACAGAACTTATTTAGTTGTAATTTTTACTTAAGATAAAATTAGAAGATGATTAAAGGAATCTGGGTCCAAGTTAAGGATGCTTCATCAACAGGTATCATTGCAATACTCTTAAAAACTTCATGTCCTGAATAATACGCTATTTTCCCTTTTTCAGATTCTGTAAGAACTTCTTATTTATGAACACTGAATTTCCATGTCCTTAAACTCCAGTGCATTTTCACAGTTCAGTTACAAAGAATGCCAAAATCAATCTTTGAAGTGATCTTTCTTTAATTTATATGTCTATTTCTGTCTCTTTTTTAATAGGTGAAAAACCTTTTGAATGTCCAAATTGTCATGAACGTTTTGCTAGGAATAGCACACTCAAATGTCATCTGACTGCATGCCAATCTGGTGTGGGGGCTAAAAAAGGAAGAAAGAAGCTTTATGAATGTCAGGTATGTGGGATTTGTTTTTTCCCTCCCTTTTTTCTTTACACAGAGAGTCTGTCTTTGTAAATATTTGAAAGTGAGAACTTGTGGGTTTTTTCCCCTCTTGCTTCTAGGATGTCAGAGCTCAAGGAGAAGGTTTAACGTGGCAGGTTAGGGAATCGATAAGAAGCAAGACCATTATTTTGGCCTTTGGTGGCAAGTGGAGGAAAGATTAGCTCAACCCCAGGCACAGAGATTTTTATTCCCTAAATTTCCAGAGCTATTCCAAAAATTCTGTAATTCCAGGTAATAGCTCCTAGAGTGGTACTTTTTATTGCAAAATTCACTTACTTCATTATGTCTACCTACACCATTTAACTCAGTCCTTTGATAGCTGAAATATTTTCCTATAACTATTATGATCTGTATGTGTCTCAGATTTTAATCTTGTTAGCCTAAGGGAATATGTCACTGTTACTTTCTATTGGCTAGCTTTAGAATATCATAGGGCCACTTTAATATGCACATAGATATAAATGTGTTTTATATTACAGTAGATCTGTTGGTTGAATCTCTACATTTGAAGTGAAAGAACAAAACTGAAAATGTGGCGTAGCTTGGCTAAGAATAGATAGTAAGTTATTAGGGGACTATATTTAGAGCAGCCTGATTGACTTCTCTTTTCTTGAGTATTTCTAGTAATGTTGCTCTGAATTGTGTACCTCAGTACCACCTCATATTTTTTGTAAGTTATCTTTGTGTGCCAACTGTTATTGAAAACTGTTCTGCCAAAGTCAGTCATTACAGAAAACTTGAACATGTTAAGGATTTTATTAGCTGCCATTTTGTTTCATTAATGTGTACCTTGATTTCTTTTAAAATGTAATAGATTTTAGTTCTGGAACAAGCACACAAACACAATGCCAAGGGATTGGGTTAAAAAAGCAAGACTTCAACTCTTTTCCCCAAAAATGAGGCAAGAATTGACACCTCTTGCTATTTACCTTACTACTAAAAATTCAGAAAGAAGAGGAAGGAGCTGATTATAAAGACTGAAATTTTTTTACCAGACACTGAATCAGTACAGTTATCTTTGATTTTTATTTAGTTATTAAGTTCTTTAAAGAATGGCTTTCAATTAGCTTAAAACATTGTAACTATCTCTAAAATTTAATTTTAAAAAACATTTCTTCTTAACATAAATCAAGAATGGCCACTGTTCTATTTCTTTAAGTAGAAGATTGTCATCATATAGAAAAAGGTCTCAGTATTTTTCAATACCTGAATATATAGGTTCCTTATTCCATATGAAGCAGTTGAGAGTTGTTTGAGTCATTTAGTCTTTTCATAATTATAACTTTCATTTTTTGTAAGGAAATTTTCTTAATGTAGTCAGTTTATGAATTAGTGAGTTCCCTGTCTATCAGCACCCCAACTCCTTTGTTCATTTAAATTTTCAACTTTTTAAATTTTAAACTTATGTACTAAAACTTAAATACACAATAGAGAAAAGGAAACATATTATAAACTTAAATATTGGAACTCAAATACAAAATAAGGAAAGGAAAAAAGCACATCATGTGTGTGGCAGAACATGAGAGGATTCAAAATATATAGCAATAAATTTCCATTTGAAAAAACCCTATATGACCAATACTATGCATTATGTCAAAAACTGTCCATCTTTTCTTTGATTTCTTGTTAGTTTTCTTTGTTCTCTGCTGTGTACTTGTTACTTTGTTCTTTTTTCTCCCTTCCTTTCCCCATCCTCAGAATAGATACATAACATACATACAACACAGTTTCCCTAACAAATTCTCTTCCTACTTTTTGTTTTTATGTTTATGCATATCTGTTGTCTATCCCTCCTATCTCCTCAACTTTATTTCTGCCTACTACCTTGCCCTCCTATTACTTAACCTACCCCCCTTCAAGGATCCCTCCCTTTACCATAAACCTAAACACCCTTTTGTATCCCTCCCCATTGACCTGTTGTTTCATCCTCCCTTATAAAAATCCTTTCGTTATCCAATTTTCAAGTTTTATTAAGATTCAGTAGAAATCATGTATCTGGGAGCAAATTTAGAGAAAACATAAATTCTTCTTCATGTGAAAATTTTTATTTAAAAACATTTAAAAATCTGTAAGATGTTTCCTCTGCCCTCAGCAACTTTACAATTTGCTTTTTTTTCTTATCCTCTGTTTTTAACAAATATTCAAGTTGACGAATACCAAGTATCTATTTTGTGCTAGGCACTAGAGACACAAGTATGAAAAGTGGCAGTTTCCTGACTTCAGATATCTCAGAGTTTTAATATATGAATGATTATAATGAAAGATAGTATACAGTTAGTGCCATGGAAGTTCAGAGGGAGAAGGGGTTGATCAGGAAATACTTCTTGGAGGAATAGATATGAGCACTCACAGTAAAAGGAAGGCATGTTTGAGAAACAAGTGGTCCAGTTTGGAGGTTAGGGTACATGTAGGCAATAAAGCTGGAAAGATAGGTTGGCATTATATATCAAGGGTCTTGAATGCTAAGCCAAGGAGTTTGTGCTTTATTCACTCTTTGGGACTTTTCAGTACGGAGAACCAAGTAGCAATAGTTTGTCTTATACCATCAGCAAAGGTATATCACTTTTTGTTCAAGAAATAGTTAAAATAATTGAGGTCTCAAAATTCTCTTTCCATCTAGATAGTTTTATTAGAGTAGTATTTTATTTTTCTAAATAAAATTTCCAATAGTGTGTATTTCCTATTTTAACCAAAATGATGGGTCAGAATATTTCTTACTAGCATGTTTTTGCAGTTACATTGTTAACAACATGGGTCTTTTGTCAAAAATAGAACTCAGGCGTTTAATAATAGTACAAATCATTTGCCTCAAAACCCCATGAGAAAGAACATCCTCTTCCCATCTCATCATAGTTTATATTCATTAGTAATTGAGGTAGCTTTTAATTTTTTTGAAAGATGTTTTGTGCACATATGAAAAAGGTCTCTGGTAATGCAAGCGGAAAAAAATTTTTAACTTAATTCTTTTACAGTAATTTCATCATATTCCTAACTATCAGAATTTGTTTTAAGGCATGTTCTTTTAAAAATAATGTGCAGTAGTTTGAAAGTTTGTCGTGTGCTTAATAATTTCAGGTCTGTAACAGTGTATTTAACAGCTGGGACCAGTTCAAAGACCACTTGGTAATACACACAGGAGATAAACCCAACCATTGTACCTTATGTGACTTGTGGTTTATGCAAGGAAATGAACTAAGGAGACACCTCAAGGAAATGCACAACATTTCAGAACGAATAGTGACAGAAGAGCTGCTTTCTGTAGAGACAGTGGAAACAGAACCTGTGACATCAATGACTATCATAGAACAAGTGGGGAAAGTGCACGTATTGCCACTCCTTCAGGTCCAGGTGGATTCAGCCCAAGTAACAGTGGAACAGGTCCATGCAGATCTGTTAGAGGACAATCAGGTGCAAGGTACACAGGTGGAAGAGCTGCCAGAACAGGTCCAAGTTAGTTATTTAGAAGTAGGTCGAATTCATACGGAAGAAGGGACGGAAGTACATGTGGAAGAGCTGCATGTTGAACGTGTAAATCAAATGCAGATGGAAGTACAGGATGATCTTCTCAAAGAAGCTGACCTAGCACAAGGGGACCCTGAAATCATGGACCAGGGAGAATTAGAAGAGAGTAAAGAGAGCCAAGCAGATGCTGCAGAGGCCAATAAGGAAGATCACGAACACGGTGAAGATTTAAAGACTGAACCAGTGGTAGATGGACAGACTTTAAAAACAGAAACCTAGGACAGACAGCTGTACCAGTTTTAGAATGAAATACCAAATGAATATTTTTTTAATTTACATTTTGGGGTTTTGAACTAAGGGCAGTGTGACTATCCTTAGGAAAACAGACAGGTGGACCAAAGCTGGAATATTCCCTATACTGCTGAACCGCTCATATTATCCAGAACTGAATTTTTCTTTTCCTTTTTTTTTTTTCACTTAATGCCACAGAGGAGAGAATTTTCCCAGAAATGGGGTAGTTTTAAAAAGTTGATTAGTGGAAACTTAAATGGGATTGCAATTTTATTATACTGTTTGGTATGAATGTAGCTACTTTGATTGTGATAAAGTTTCCTCTTCCCCAAGTCATTACCCTTCCTGAAACATCTTGCATATTAAAAAACACATGTGAAATCATTAGAATACATATCCATGTTCATGTATTCTAATGCATGTTAGAATATGTAGAAAACACAGGTCTGCATGAACAAAAACACATTGTCACTGTGCGGTAAATTTTAGCTTTTGGCTTTCTTTCCTACCCCAATGTTCAGTGAGGCCAGCTCTGCGGCAGGGACAGAGAAATGGTATTAAAAGGTTCAGAATGCAAAAAGAATAATAATAAAACCCACACCCATGTGCCTTTTTCAAAACTGACTAAACTTCTACAAAGCTTCTTTAGCTCTTTAAAGGTTTGTGCGGCAAAGAGCAATGTAGATAGTGCTATAGTACTTTATATTTTTGCTTGTAATTGTCAGTTACCAATTCTTTTTCATTTGTTTGATTTCATACTGTGGTAGTTTTTTTAAAGGGCCATTTACAATTGGGAGATTTGGCTGCATCTGTGGTAAATTTTATTTGGATAAAAAGTTGCACTAGTACTTTACCACCAGATGGAAAAAAGATTGAAGAAAAGCATCATTTAAAATTAATGTATTTAAAAGCAAGTACAGAGAAAATATGTATATAATATATCAGGCTTTGGTTTTGAAATGGAACCTTCCCCCTCCCTTATTCTTAATGTAAAGATCTTGTGCTAAATCTTTTAAAGCCATATATATGAGTGCTAAACTGTGGATTTAAAAGTAGGAGTGTAAATATTTTTAATCAGTATTACTTGGAAAATAAACTATAACCAACCACATAAAATAAACCAATGTGATATTATTTCCTTGACCTGTTGAACAATTCAGGAGATATTTTAATCTTTTAAAGTAAACTTAAAAATATTTTGTGCTTCTGATTTTTAATAGTTTACTTGTGTATGCATGTATCTGATTCTGGGTTTTTTAAAAATGTACATAAAAGGTTAAACTGGTGACTACAAATATGAGCCCAGATACAGAATTCTCAGTAAGGAGCAAACCAAGCTCAATAAATGATTCTTATTGTTTTGATTTTAATTTTTTTTAAATTTGGTTTTTATTTGATATTTTTATTGTCACAGGTTGTAATCCTTTACTAGTCCAACAAGGAGAGGGAAATGAAATTCTAAATTTCATGACTAACAATTCCCACATAGGTTTTAAAGTTCTGGATGGGAAAGACCATCCACTAAAATTATTTAAGGTGATTCTAATGTCCTCTGTAAAACACA